>NW_023998646.1:1033325-1045663 GCF_014805625.2 Glossina fuscipes
TTTTATTTACTTATCGTTATTATTGTAAATATTATTATAGTTTTAAGCTCAATTCATAATGGTGTAGGCCTACAGTGGAGCCAACCATTTAAAACAATTGGCAACGCGCCCACACGGTACCTCTAAGGTGGTGTGGGAAACCGTAAGATTTAAGTTTTGGTGTCGAAACAACATCGTGTTTATCGAATATGAACTCTTCCTGGTCAGTTTTAGTTCCTTTGATAAAGGGCCTGATTTTGTTTAGAACTGTTGGCAAAATAAACAGTATTTGTTTTGTTGGGGTTAAAATATAAATTAAGATCGGCGCATGCATCGAAAGATTCACAGCCACCGAAAAGATGAGTCCGCAGACACAATTAGGAAGTCATCTGCATATTGAAAAATACGAGCTTTGTAATCTTGAAGACCATGCGAAAAACTGCGTAAACATTGGATAAAAAATTTTGTATCCATAAACGTGTTTGAACAGGCAATAAAAAGTTTAAGAGAACTCTGCCAAGTTTACACAATCTAAGCTTTCTTAAGTTGATACAATCCTAGGCTTCACTGATGTTCAGGGATAGGATAACTGCTATTTTCCCCGCTTTTTTTAAACTAGCTATGAGAAAAGGTATTTCATTAACGCATATGTTCGTATATTTGAGTTTTTGATAGGTGTAAGCACGAACTGGAATAATGATCCCAGTTTTCATGAAATTCATTAGTTTCTCTTTAACCATGAGGTTGATAATCTCTATGCATAGAGATATTAGCGAAATTGGTGTGAATTTATTTAAATCATTTAAGTCTTTATCTGCCTTAAGAATGAAGTCGAAGCCCTCTTTCTGAAATGTAAAACATTCATTAGCTTACAAAATTAAATGGGGGGTATGGTTGAGGTGACCTAAAAGGAATTGAAGGTATTGTAATTAGATTAACACTTGGAACAGAGAATAGGTTTAGGTGAGATGGACTCAATATCAGAAAAGTTGGTTCTAGCAGACTTGATCACGGACTGAAAAGCACTTTGAATTGATGATAAATCGGCAGGACAGAGGGTCCACGAGGAAATTGCGTGAAAAGAAATTTTTATACGATGCGCTGTGCGGGTGCAACACTCAACTGAAATAACTGCGCTACTAATAATGTGCAACAAAAGCTACTAATAGACGAAGGCAGTAAATGTTGTGGTAGTGTCATCATTTTGATTATTTCAATGAAATCAAATCAATTAAAATGGTGGTTAAATTGTATACATAAGCTTAATATTTCATACAAAATCAAATATTTCTCTCTGCATAGAAGTACGCGCAAAATTTTTATTAAATGTTCCGTATGTTTCAAAACATAAATATTCGAAACCCAGTTTACTGTTCAATTATCCGAAACGATAATATAGGCCACGCACCATCAGTTAAATTATCACATTTATTAAAAAACAAACATTAGCATTTGAAATGATTGCTACCGATATTTTAATATAATATATATTAATTCTCTGTTTTCCTGTGTTCGTATTTATTAGTAGCTTAGCTTAGCTTAGCTAACAACTGAACTGAGTGATTAAAGAGAGAAGACTAATTTCCAATTAAAATTTACAGCATGAATATTTTTTTTTAAAGTCAGTCAGTCTTTCCTTTGTTAGTAATCACATCAGAAAAAAAAAATAAAATATGAAATTTATGCCATATGAATGTAGAAAAATTATAAAAAAAGAAGACGCCAGCGGAAATAATCCAGAGACTAAAAATGTTCACTTATTCAATGGCAATGAGTTTTTGTAATGCTGATAATTTCGGATATAGATGCGGGTGGTATGTGTAGACTTTTTGCAGAACATTTCTCAATAAATCATTTCATGAACGTATGTATTGAACGAATTTATTTCATTGTATATAATTGAATCATATATAGTTTTAGTAAATCGATTTATGCTCTAACCTTAGAGTTCAATTGCTTTACTTTTACGCTGATAACAAACGCAGTACCCCATTTAAATGAAAAAATGCACTCCATTTCCATCTAAATGTGGTAAAAAATATAATAAATAGGTTTTCCGCTTTAGAAGAAGAAGAAAAAGATGAATTACTTTCTCTGCCTACCACTGAAGGATGTGGCTGTAATCATTTTGTCCTTTTCCAAACGGAAGCTTCAGAGTTCCTATAAAGTATACATATTCTTGATCAGTATGAAATTCTGAAACGATTAGGCTATGTCTGTCCGTCTGTGTGGTGTATGTTTTTGGCACTTTCCTGGTCACCAAAATGAAGATATCCACTTCAAATTTGCTAAAAACATTGCAGGTTTTCGCATGCAGGTTGGTATCGAAAATGGGCCAAATTGTTCAGAACAGAAGACCTCAGTGGAGCATAAATTAAACGCAACTCTGTTTTTCTTAACAAAAAGTGGTGGGTTTTTACTCGTTACACAAAAATTTTAAAAGTTAGGAGACTCATAATTTCTTCATTTATTTTACGAAACACTGTAATCTTTATATGCAAAAATGAAAAAGATCGACCATGCCCACATGATTAAATTTTATTTTTTCACTTTTTTGGGATTTCATGTTTGTTAATCATCAGGTAAGCAAGACAGACTATTTAAAACTATTTTCCTATATTCCACAAATGAAGATATACTATCTGCCTAAAACTGGGTGGACTCTAAAATGAACATGGTAGACACCGCGACTTGGTGTATTAATTTAAATTATAAATTATGTAAAAGAATTTAGAGAGTAGAATGCGAGAAGCTAAGTGGCTTAGTTCCAAATGAAATATGTCAGACGTCACGTTGTAGGGGACTTTAGTTACATGCATGGCATTGATGTGGGTACCACATAAGAGGACTTAGAGAGCAGAATGCGAGAAGACAAGTGTATTAATTCAAATTAATTTGAATGGATGTCACAACTTAGTGGATAAATGTTTTCCTAAAAAAAGCTTCGATGTAAGTATTGGAAATGCCCAAACATTGAGCATGAATCAAGATTTTGTGCATATCATGTGTGTCGTCTGCATGGATCTTTCCGGGGTGAGGAATTTAAAAAGAAATCCAAACAAATCGTTTCTTAAATCTATGGAAGTCTTAACACTTCAAGAGCAGCAACAATTTAACGTAAAAAGTGTAACGAAGAATAGACGTCACGCTTTCGTTAAAAAAAGAGGATTTGACAAATATAACGCAGTGGCAGGGAAAGGAGAGGGCGACGACGTAGAGCAAGCCAAGAATAATAACAGTGACATTGGTGCCAAAAGGCGGTCAAGACGAAGTGGTTACGAAAGGCGCCAACGAAACGTGAAGAGTGTCAACGTTAGTAAGGATGGTGGTAAGTCTGTGGAGAAACGTAAGACTTTAAAGTTAAATTGGGTAACTAAAAAATAGATCATTAGTTTTGTTTGTAATATTTCATGTTTTGTGCAGCTTTTTTTTATTTCTAATTAAATGCGTCTCGTTGTCGAAGACACACGAGCACGCGTACACCTATCTCCAAACTCATATAAAAAAAAATTATAAAATTTTTTCAACAATAAGAAAAAGTGTTGACTGTATTCAGTCAAGTTTGTATCAATTTTTTCTTCCATGATACTTAAAATTTTAGAAATAAAGTCCATTATATTTTCGAATTCATAAAGATATAAACTGGTTTTTCTCGAGGGATATTAAAAGTGGAAGATTTTTTATATAATCTTTTTTTGAAATTAGCGCTTATGGGTGTGAAAACTTGCGAGAAATGCGCCATTGCCTTCCCTACCTTCAATGGCATTGTTCCTGAGTTTAAACATAGTGCACCAAATTTCGTTGTACATGTATTGACCAAGAATAAAAGATAAATAGACAAACAGACGCAGAGAAAATGACTCTAACTCGATTGGTGTACTTAAACCTGGGACAATCTCACGCTGTTGTGGGCTTTTTGCATGTATTCGCGGAAGTTTTACATATCGCTCTTACGAGTGGTGTAGGATACCGAAAGCATCCTTTAAAGTATTAATTTCACCTTTTTCTTTTTTACCATTCCATTTCAGGTTCTGCCAATTCTTCAAATCATTTTCGGCTACTCTACAAATCACTTCTAACAATTCAGACAGTTCGCTTAATTCCAATCAGTCCTGTTTTATAGCCAGCTCAACAAACCTTAATAACAATAGAATTGAAAAGTCAAAAACAAATGGCGAAAGTGATATAGATATCATCAAATCCAAGCCAATCCAGTATAGAAGTCCTGGATAGGGATGGGCATCGTAAAGTCTCCGAAGAGCGTCATGTATATCAAGCTCCACACCTAGGAACGGTAGATAATTTCGGCAACATCTGATCTACCTTAGAAAGACAAGTGGGAAATGACTTGAATGAAAGAGACAACGAAGAGGGAGTAATTTTAATTGTCAAAGAAATTGCTAAACCAGAAACAACTTTTGTAAATCAAGTTAATCTCACTGAAAGCATCTCTTCTGGCTCCTTCACCGATAGTATGCACCGTCTGAGAACAGCAAACTCAAAAATCCGCTAATAAAACGAAAGAGTTCTTACAATTGGACGCGAAACCACAACCTTTTGATAATTTGACATTAATGAAAGAAGCGGATGGCATTGCTATTGAAAAAGACGAAAGCATTGGGTTATCCTCAAAATTTGGTGGTAAGTTCCTAAGCACATTTTAATTTTCGCAAGCAAAAAGGAAAACTTTACGGCCATCACCTCGCAACGACTTTTTCAAAGACGCACTCATACGCTAGACCAGTGTTCCGCATTCCAACAAAATCTCTCTCTTTCGATCTCCAGAACGAATACAAATATATACATACAGCGAAGCATTCATTAGTTACTTGTTCGTATTTCGAAAGTAAACAAATATTTATCGATAATTTGATCTTGAACAAAGGTTGTAAGTTTTCGTCCTAGTTAATTGGTCAATTATAATCTAATTAACATGGAAGGATAGTAAGTTAAAAGGGAAGAAGATGCATTATGTTTGGGATTCTCTGTTTGAGAATCAGGAATCCTCATACCGTAAAACAAGGATTACTCGCGTCTTTATATAAATTGTAAGCTAAATTGTCGCCATCAATTACGACCGAACAATTGTCCAATTCATAGGGCGTCAAGTGCAATTCGATATCGCCGGTTATATGGCCCGTCAATTCTTCCACTCCCGTCTGTATTTTAACATTAACTTGTATTGGTATTAAGCTTGGGACTCAAATTGTTAATTTTGTCTCTTGCTATCTCTTCAGAATTTCAAGGCGCTCGGGGTGAATTTTCACTGTACAGAAACGTTAGGTGTAAATGAATAAATAAAAAGATTATTGTTCCATTTTTATGGTAATCATATATTAGTTTAAACGATAGTACGGTTTTTAAAATTTGCCTATCGGCATTCGCTGACGTTGCCTTAAACGTCGGACAGCGTCCCGAAGATATTTTGGTTGTAATGCGCCAGCGTCATCCATCTCTTCCACAACGTCTAAAGCTAAATAAAGTTCCCAATGAATTAAAGTCATGTTGTGCGTCTTTTACGAACCTTCTTCCACAACTTCTCCCACGAAAGCTGGATTAAAGCAGAATTAATAGAGTAGCATTCCAACTTTTCGTAGCATCGTTAAAAATACGTTGTGTCACCTGATACATCAAGCTCGCCGCTTTACAGAATATAATTACATTTAAAATAACAGCCATTAAGAGACAACAACTACGTAAAGTCAAACAATCTTTAGCTAAGTAATGCAAAAAACGGCTTGCATAACCGACCATAAGAGGATATAACTGTATAAAATTCTAGTTCTAATATATATACATTTAATAAATTGATTAAAAAATTGTAAAGTATATTTTAAAAAAAATTTTAAAAGAAAAATAGTGCATTGACTGGTAAGTGCATTTCTTGTTATTTAGAATATCATTTTTTATCAACGAGACTCATCTGAGATGCACACAGTTTCGCTGGGAATCTCGTTGGTGCCTCCTTATAAAATAGCCTTCTTATAATAGAACCAATACATTCATATAACGCTGCTTTTTAATTTAGAACACATTTTCGCTACAAATAATTCATTTTCACGGAGTATATGATTCTCAAAATTGCAAATTAAAAAAACTTCACAAAAGTAGAAATTGCAACAATAAATAGAAATAACAAAGTAATAACAATATAAAATATAAATAAATGGATAAGTGATATTCAGTATTTTCAGTTCCATTTATTCACGTTTAGTTCAGTTTAAAAGAGAGAAAATGCAGTTTCATAAATGGAATCTAATTCTTTAGAATAGTTTCCTGCATTTAGCCGTCACATTATTTTTTTTCATTTTTCATATTGGTGGCATACAACATCAAGTGTGTATTAAATTTATAATATAATACATAATCATTAACATTAATTCTGGTGCAAAAAATAAAAACAGAACAGAAGCTTTAATTGTTTTAATATATTAAATACTTTTTTTTGTTTTTTTTCCGGTATCATCTCCGGGTTTTTTTTTGGTTATTTTTTTAAATTATTATTAAATAAATTCATGATGTTGTAATTTATTGGACTCCGCAAAATTATTTTGTTCCCTTCTTCAATTTATGAGCACAACTGGAAACACACGAAGGTGAATTGATATGCAATATTCGGTCTTTCAGTGTAATGTATTTAATTTTGTATTTCTCAAAATTTTAGGAGAGCAGCAGGATGAATGTGGATGCGGTAAAGTATACCTCGCCGCCGTAATGCCAAAAAGAAGGGAATTTATTTGAGATGCTTTGAATCCAATAAGTTGTAACGAGCTTTCTTGGGCGAGGTAGAACTCAGTCACTCCAAGGTTCGTTGCAAGAAATTTCTAATTAAAAATCCGGACCTTCGGGGGGAATGGTGTATGATTCCTTGGATTTATTCGTTCCTTTTTATGGGAGGGAAGTACAGCGATTGGTAGAAGTTGGCTGGGGCAAGGAACCAGCGAGGTGTCCCGACTTGTCGTATTATTACCGGCTTGTTTTGGTTTCCTCGTTTTACTTGCACTTCTTTTTTTCCGTTACGTTTTTAATATCGCGAGCACTAGACGGCTATGACACCAAACTGAACGAGTCTGTGCGATGCGCCGCATATGTCCTTGTTCTTATTTTAAACCTCAAAGAAAACCTTACTCTCTAAAACTAATCATGTGCCTAAATGGGGTGAACGTTTTTATAAAAATACTCCAATTAAAATAATTGAAGATTCTATTTTGGATCCGAAGAACAAAACTTTAACCACATTCACGCGAAACATTGGCATGAAAAAAATTATGGTATGTTTTTCACTTCGCTTCAAAGCATTGTAAACTGGGGAATAACAAATTTTTCTTACAGAAAGTTGATGAAATTGTCGAATATACCGAGCAGAAGGACGGGCGCACCTTAGCTATTCGTCATGCTTACATTAGTTCACAAGTTTTTGGCTTCTCCCGTGCCATAAGAGCTCATATATAGCAAAATGAAAATGGAGGCCCATCATTACTCACACTTCAGACACGTATTCCTAACTCGCAAATTTAGGATTTAATAAAACACTGCAGATCAGCCACCAATCGATTCACGCGAGTAAGGAAATCAAGACCAGCTCACAAGAACTCCAATCAAGTAATTACCCAACATTCATTAAATAACAGCATAACACGCGATGAGTTTCTTGTATAAGTAGAATAAATAAATAAACAGATAAATAAATAAATTAAAACCCCAGTTGCTATTACTATCCAGATAAGTAGTTAAGAATAACCATTATGAAGTCAGTCTCTGCGCGGTTCAAGTCAACCTTTTGGTCGTGACAATAGTGAATTTCCATCCAATAGAAGCTACAACTACTGATGGGCCACCACCTAGCTATCTTTTTTTTTGCCCTCGGTTTTGAAGACACTGAGTGATTAGCCCCATTATGAAAAGACAAAATGTTTTCATAAGTGTTGAGAAACGGCGTATGTGATGTAAAAATTCTGATAAATTTTGTGAGAACTGAAGGGAGAGAAATTGGACTTTAGTTTTCTTTTTAATCGCTTGTCCTGCTGCTAGGCGTTGAAATTTTTGATATTAATTGGTAAGCGGTTCTCTTTCATTACACTTTTCTGTAGTGATATATATATTCTTGTATTCTATTCCATTAAGAACACCAGGCCATGAGAAGCTAATTGATTTGTAATTTTTGAACCTGATAGATAGTAAGACCTTTTACTTTTGCTTTGGCGAACAGCTGAGATGAAGAAAACGAAGCAAATTAAGGCATCTGCGCAGAGTTTTAATGCAACTCGCAAGTGCCAAAACTATAACTGAACCTCTAAAGGCAAGTCATGCAGTCAGAGATTAAATCCCTGTTTGACTCTTATTAGCAATAGCTATGATTTAAAGTGAAATTAATTTTGTTCTCGTTTTCACAACGCTTTGCAAAGATAACTATGACCGAAGAATTTGTATACGGCAGGCAGCACCTTTAAAAAATTCAAAGGATGGGAATAAATGAAATATGTTGTATCAGCTCATCGCATAATTTTAGTCTGAAAAATTCCAAAATTACTCTTGTCATCTCTTACATACGTACAAAAAAGCGCTCGTGCATCTCTTATATAAATATGTAAAGATATTTTAACAAACGATTACACACAAGTTATTCTTTGTTAACAAAATCATTGGTTTTGTTTACTAAAGATTATGTCGGGATTATTGGATGGTTAGTCAACACACTGCGTGCAAAGATATTGAATTGCAGCACTAAATAAGTAAAGAGAAAGCAGCCGTCGAGATCTCCCCTTGTACGTCTCCTGAATAGTTTTATACAATTTTTATAGGCGTGGCATTCGATTTTACCCTATTTTCAAAAAAAAAAGAATATTCTCTTTCCATATATATTCAAACAAATGGTTTGGTTGAAATGTAATATATAATCTTTTTTATATAAATGTATCAAAAATATGCATTCATCTCCCCTTGTACGTCTCCTGAATAGTTTTATACAATTTTTATAGGCGTGGCATTCGATTTTACCCTATTTTCAAAAAAAAATGAATATTCTCTTTCCATATATATTCAAACATGGGTTATGTCGGACAGCTCTTATTCATACCTATTCTGCGCTTTGGCGGTTGTGTAAATATTACCTATGGTTTTGTGCCTAAGTTCGTTTGTGTTGTATGATTTTACATGTTCTATGCCTACGAGCCATTTCATGCAAGTTTTCTTCATTCTCTTTACCCTTCGCTTGGTGGAGTGTGTGTTCTAGCGTAGGCCTGTGCAATATGTGTCTATACATTTTCTCTTTCGCCGCTCTTTTATAGCCGAAACCTCGCTCGCTTGTCCTGTTGCCAACCTGTTCTGTGTATTTACATATGCGTATGTGTATACTTAGCTTAGGTTGGCTGCAGTCGCACCCTCAGTTACGACTTGCATGATCCTGCTTATACATAACTTGATATCACTTACATCTAGCTTATTATTATGTTTGTTCCAATCTCGATGCAACAAGCACCCAGGTACCAAATCGCGTGATTCACTCACCTTTAGGTATGTGTGTGCTTGTGCACTGAGTTTGCATGTACTTTGTGTATAGCTTATTTTATGTTTTGTTCAAGTGTTTACTCGCTAAGCACTCAGGTACCAAATCGCGTGATTTGCTCACCGTTAGGTATGTGAGTGCTTGTGCGTTGTGTTTGCATGTGCTTTGTGTGTTTCTACATGTGTGAGCGTGTCTTTGTACATTTTGTGTATGCAGTTTATGCATTATCGTATGTTCTTATTATTTTCCCTACCTAAGTTTAATTCTGCTGTTTTCTTTACCCTAACGGTGCTATCAGCTTGGTGCATTAGTTGAAGATTCAAGGTGACCTAACGGTACTATATCTTGTGCAAAGCGGCTGTAGCTTCTGCGTAGGTTTGGGCTGCGTTCATACCGCATAAGTCGGGTTGTGCTCTTATACTTATGTTTTTAATACGGGTTGGGTTCTCACAACTATGCTCTCTCTTTTGTACCTTGTGGTTTTTTTCTTTCCCTTTATGCTTGTGGATATTTTGAGTTTTTTTTTCCCTTTTGCTTGTCGTTTTATACATTAGGGTTTTTAATTCTGTTATCAAACAGTTTGCGTTCTTGTGTTTATACTTTGAGTTTTTACTTAGCTTGTCCTACATTGGAGTTCTTAATTCTGCTATTGAGATTTTGAATCTAGCTTTTATGCATTTGAATCTAAGCTTTCCTTTTCTTATCTGGGTTCTTGGCTCTGCTATTACACATTTGAGGTTTTGGATCTAAGTTTTTATACATTTGGGTATTGATTTCTTAAATGTAAGCTTTTTTTCTTTTAATTGAGTTCTTGACTCCGCTAGTACATTTTGAAATTTGGATCTAAGCTTTTTTTTCCTTTTAATGGAGTTCTTGACTCCGCTAGTGCATTTTGAAATTGGATCTAAGCTTTTTTCCTTTTAATGGAGTTCTTGACTCCGCTAGTGCATTTTGAAATTTGGATATAAGCTTTTTGGTGCCCTGGGGTTCCTAATCTGTACTGTGGTGTGCTTCTGTGGTATTTTCTACTTTTTCTTCTTACGCTACCCTTGGTGTGTGTTTCTAAGGTTTTACTTTTATAAGGTATGGGTGTGTGATATTAAGCATTAATCTGTACAAGGTATAGGTTTATTAAGTGTGTGTTTTATGATGTTATCTTACAAGGTATGTGTATTTAGGTGTGTGTTTTATGGTTTTATCTTTACAGAGTATAGGTTTGTGATATTATGAATCTAGCTATACATATTCGCTATGCGTTTTATAAACTACATTTGATGCTGGAGGGGGGCTGCTCATCTTCTAATGAACCCCCAACGGACGTGCACAGACAGATCGGACTGGCGGGTTGCCTGCTGTGGACAAATGTCTACGGCGGACGGACTTGTATTTCGTAAGGAAGCAAAATCGCTTCCTTACAAAGTTAATCGATGTAACGAAAACAGGTTTCTAATATGATGTAGAGTTGACTACCGAAGACGATTGATCATATGATAGTAACGAACTTATCACAAAACATCAAACCCTTGAGACAATGTGCTTTACCATTTTATATATTAAAGTTCTACAATAAAGGCGATAAATTTACTATCTGGTGTAAATGGATTTACGTTAGCTGTCTGCGGTTGCATGACGTTGTCTGGGGCTCTGTCGCAATGGTAACGAGCGTGCTTTTTCGTAGACTCGGCCGCGGGAACTGCAGATAAATGATTTACGGACGATTTGTCCAAAAAAGTTTTTGGGGTAGCTGGTAGGTCAAAAGGATGTAACGCTTGCACAAATATTATTATTTTTAGGTGAAGGCTTAGTTTTCACGATAATATTTATGTGTGCGGAAAGTTATACAAAAAGCGATCTATGTAGTTTAAGCTTACAGCAATGCATTTTACACCTCAAACATGTACAAGATAGTAATGGTAATCCTTCCACGATGGAAAAAATATATTGATGAAAAAAATTTATTATTTATCTTTGTACTTGTTTATGATCTGAAAGGAGGTCTAAAAAGTAATACAATTTTTAATATTATTATTATTTTTTTTTTTTGGTTTGTTTGGAAATGGATTGGATCAGTTACATTAAAATTAGATCCATAATATTCTTTAGAGCCATTGATGAAAATTTTTGGCTTAGGTATAGACAGATGTAAAAGAATGAAATCCAAAGGTACCAAGTTATTGTGCACATTAGACACTTCCTCATTGTACTTTAATTTACCCAACGTAACTGTAAAAAAGACGTATTCATGATGTGGTCATTAAAACCACATCAAATACCTGAAAAGTTTGGAAAATTTCAGTTTAAGTTTTTCTTATTACCAAAGCGTACTCGATCGATGCCATTTGGGTTTTTAGATTTTTGCTGTATCTATTTTAACATTTAAATAACATTAAAGTGAGTGCAGATATTATTTTAGTCATTCCGACATCCAAATGTTTTTTTTTTTCATAACATGATGAGAATCATATGCTATAAAATATGAATTAACCCACAACCATCGGGGAAAACTGTGAAGGTACTTTGGTGGCACATATTCTTCAATTTAGAAAGCTTTAACAGAGAGTGTTGCATGCTCATGCATAGACCGCAATTTGGACAAGACAAGACCAAATAATTATGACGAAGTCTATTTCCTTAGTTTTTAATATAACATCGTTGAAACTATTTTAGTTAGAAAATCAATATGACGGCGAAATATTGGAAGATGATTACGGACTACAGTTGTGGTTCGCATGCAGTATACCACGATATTTCCAATAACTGAAAGACTTCGTCAGGCTGCAAAAAAAGACGCATGTTATAAATACTCTTTATTATTATTATTATTATTATTTTAATTTTAGACTAATGAATTGAA
>NW_023998646.1:1070663-1093681 GCF_014805625.2 Glossina fuscipes
TCCAGACCGACAGACACCCTACCCAAGGTTTGTTCGCGGCCGTTACAAAGTAAGCAGACAAAAAGCGGCGTAGTGTGGAATAGCAAATCGAAGTAGAAGTGATCGACTTGATTGAGTGTAAGTAAAAGAAGAAAACCATATTAGATTAATTATTATGCTAACACTCGCTGCACTTTTAATTGATGATAAAGTAGACACCCACATAAGCCCACAGCGCCTAAATGAATTAAAGTAAGAGTATAAAGTGTTTGATATTTTGCAGAATTGTAAGGTCAGTCCCTATCCAAATTCATGTCTGAAAAAGTAAATATCAATGAACTCAAGTATGAAGAAAATAATAAATAAAAAATGTTGTTTACTCTCATAATAAGCTAAGTTGATGAAGGAACCTTATCCCCTACAAATCCTTATTTTGAAAAGTTCTTATATGAGAACCTCACTATGCTATAATGCGTTTGTCAAGTGTTTCATAGTGATGCATTACGGAAATATTCTGCAGCTTTGATCATAATAAATAAGGCAACCGGTTTAAGTGTCTCTAACGCAACGAATAGAGGAATTGATTAAGGTACATTGAATAAGACATATCTGAGTGGATGGATTTAAATAACAATTGATCTGCGGCTTATTGTATCAGAAAATGATTGCAATTTAGAGTACTTCTTGGTTTACCTTTTGATTCGAATATTAAAATATTACAATCTCTTAAGGCAAACATTTTTTACTTGACGTAATCGGTAATAACACGATTTCCGAAACAATCTTATCCAACTTGAAATTTTTTCTGCCCTTGCCGTAAGATGGTATTACACCAAACTTCCCTTCTTTCAATATTTACTTAGGTACAAATAAAGAAAAATTTTGAAATAACTTTAATACCCTTGTTTGATTCGCAATGCTTTCACTTAATAATAATAATAAACTTAGAAAATTAATCAAAGAGGTACAATTATTTCTGTGATTATCACTTAGTGATTGCCTGATTCGCAGTCTAGGAGTGAAAATTAATTTTAATGTTCTATAATATATTTAAGATATTGTATTCAATATCTTTCGTTCCATTTGTCACGGTTTATAAGTAATAAATATTATATAAACCCAAAGTTGTGGGGTTTTGGCAAAAGTATAATTTGCAAATTAGAAAGCAATATACTTGCAGAGAAACTGACCGCAAGAACTGGCCAACTATTTAACGCGGAGAGAGTTTTAAAAAAAATAAAAACGATTAAATTTAGTTTAAAAAGGTTGGGTATGAGGAGCATTACGTACGCATTTGGTACGCACGAGAGTTGGGGTTGACGGCGACGGTGGTACGATTGACAGATCATATAGAGATTATAAAAAGACTGACGATGATAATCGATAATGGATATGGAGTTAGAAGCTGTCGACAACACGAAAAACATGGAAGAAGATAGGACAATGGGAAATGAGCAGTACGATGACATAGTACGTATACTAGCGAACGGTTTATTTATTACGTTAAGGGAGGCGGCATTAATCCGAGAATTAAAAGAGCTTAAAGCTGAAATTGACATATTAAAGGGAAGTCGGAGCTGAAAAGTAGAAGTTCTTAATGCTGAAATAGCGGAGCTTAATGTTCAAATCCAATATTTTAATAAAATTTTATTAAACTCAAAAAAAAGGAGATTTATTTGTTTAATTTTTTTTTTACCTTAATGGAAGGTCCACCTGTTTTATTTTCAAAATACGGCTCTTCAATATCATTGCCAAGGGTATGAAGCCACCCAATATTTTTCGTTAACATAATGACGCCGTCAATAGAAAATATTTGACATAGAATATATATATATATTTGACATTGTATAAAAGGAAATATAGGAGCTGTTACAATCATGCCCATTTGTGAAAAATTATTAAAGTTCCAGTTCAAGCCACCCGGCATTGAATTTTTTTTTTTTTTTTTTTTTTTTTTTTTTAATGTACAAGTAGCCGATCGTCGCCGTTTTTTGGGGAGACAATTAATTATCGACGACAAGCTAATCATGTACCACTGTCGCCAGTTTTCTAACACTTGCTCTAAAACTTTCCTTTACAATGCGAGACTTTGCTTTAACTGAGAGAGGTGTAAAAACTAAGAGCCAAATTGACGTCTGGCTGTTTTGTATAAGCAAACTGTGTATGGTGCACAATACAAGCATACAAAATGGAATTAAGAGCAAGTTGTGTAGAATTTTTGTTAGGCTACAAAATAATAAATGAATTTAAAGGTTGGAATGATTATGATATTCACAAAAAATATAAAAAATTTTTTCAATCAATAAAATAAAATTTATTTAATTTTTACGTAAATTTTCGTGCGCTTTACAAGTTTAAAAATTATTTATATTTTTAAAATTGTTATAATATTTATAAATTCCGTGCCAGCAATCGTCTTTCTTCCTCATCCATCGCCCTCAACTGGGGTGTCGCCACACAAACATCTACGCCGTCATCTTCGTAGGTCACCTGGAGAGCTGGAGTATTCAACTAATATACTTCGATTTTGTAGTGGACGCAAATGCTATGCACCGCCGCACAAATGATTGCGACTCTCCCCAGCATCTTAAGTGTTTAAAAACTGCAAATAGTTTTTCCATACTAAATACTGTAATACCAACCTTTGTACACCCCAACGCATCTTCAAAAAATGTTGCTCTCCTTGCAATGGATTGCGTTGTATCTTTTTTAGCGAATCTGCCGTATTTCGGCTTGGTGTCATTACCCAAGACTCTGGAACGTATCCACTACCACCTGAAAAAAAATTAGAAGGATGATTTTCATTGCCTGGCGATCATCTAGAAAGAAATGTCAACATTTATGTGAACAAAATGAAGTTGCTGATGCGCATATATACGGATTACTTACAACCGTTCCGTTTGGTCTGTGTTTTCCTTTCCGATTAACGAAAATTGCTTTACTTTTTCGCTCGCTTTGAAAGGCATATATGCGATCGGATGTAGTTTTTGTAGTGTCAAGTATAGAAGCCTGCTTGTATTTTCTCTGTACATTATTTACGGATAAAATTGGCACATAATTTAATTGCTTTTTATCCGTATCTGTAACGTACTTTTATTGTGTCCTCGCACGAGATTTAAGATTTAATTTTACACGCATAGTTACTAAGGCGATTAAAACGAAGGGGCAGGGGTTATAGACCTCTTTTAACTTGGATATTAGTTGTATTTTTTGGTTACGGTATCAATTACCTACATTTGTGTATAAATACTTTGTATTTATTCTATTTTATACGAATTTATTTTATACGAACTTTTACCTTTGGTTTTATTTTTGTTGTGTTGTAATGTCGTAAATTTTTATCTTATCGAAGGGGAAAGAATAAATAAATTGTAATTATCGTATCGTATCGTAGCTTCCAGATTATAAGTGTAAATACGCTTAACATAGCTGATTCGCGTTAACATTTAAG
Organism: Glossina fuscipes; assembly: GCF_014805625.2. Taxonomy (NCBI): domain Eukaryota; kingdom Metazoa; phylum Arthropoda; class Insecta; order Diptera; family Glossinidae; genus Glossina; species Glossina fuscipes. The sequence goes on from NW_023998646.1 coordinate 1,074,094, forward strand.
TTGTTAAATTGGGCATTATTTATTAAAAGCGACTCTGTGCTTTGCCTTTCAACAGTGAATTTAACGAGGATTTTGTTTAAAAATTATCACGGTTTAATTCTAAGTTAACTTGTAAAATAAAAGAAATTAAGAAATTTTATATGAAAACATTCATTTATTAATAAATAATAATTAATTAATATAATAATTTATACATTTATATATACAAGATTATATATTATATTTCAAGCACTTCAAGCACAAAAAAGAAAAACTTAATCTTGTCGTAGTTGTTTTGATAATGCGTTGCGTTTCAGACTAGAAAAGTGTGATTGACCATTCCTTACTTATTACATCTTATCATACCATGGCTGAAAGAAAGTTTTCATTTAATTATTCAATTCCTTTAGTAGATGCGGCATATGAAAACAGTTAAAATGGACATTTATACGTGAATACTCGCCCAGCAAACCAGCTAGCTCACTTTCCAATCATACGATTTTTAGTTTTATGATTTTATGACAAATATCTTTAATTTGTTGAGAGAATTCGTCACGTCTTCCATTCCTAAGACTTTAATAAAGCTTCTTCATTTAATTTTTGAAAAAATTTTAAATATGAAAAAAAACTTTTTTACTTCCTACTTGACGATCTTATTTTATCCGCGGTCAAAATTGAAATGACCGATTGTATGAAAGAGAGAAAGAAATGCACGTCTGCAAAATTCCTGTTAATTTGCAGATACCGTTATCAGCTTTCATTGTATATGTGAAAACATATAGTTATTAAAAAAAAAATAGCAGAATTGAAGCATTTCCATCCTAAATACTTCTTTTGATAGTGGTACGGAGATGAAGCAAAATGTGAAAATAAAAAAATTTATGCTTATTTTAATTTTTTTTTTATGTTTTAGGATCGTCATTTCTCAGGAGTACCGACATCTGTTCAAAAACTTATTGATAAAGTTTATATACGCTGGCGAAATATCAATGAATTTATAGATAATTACTTTTACAATCTTTGTTTGCCTATTTTAAGATGAAAGCTCATCTCTTTGCCAATCTCTTCGAACTTTTTGAAAACTTATTCTGAATTTTCTTCATATATTAATAAATATAAAAACCCTTTTCTGTTAGAAATATCTTACCAAATATCTTTTCCAGATAAAGTAAAAATCAAAATCAAATCAAAAATCAATCAAGTAGCTCTGATTATACTTTTTTAGAAAACAATAAAGTAGAAAAATTTCCATTTCTACATCGTTCAATCATATTATAGATGAATCGATAAATCTCTTCTAGCAAACGTCGACAGAAAAGATAAACAAGAAAAGAAGTCTTGTACGGCCATTGTCAGTAGATCATCCAAAGATCGTATGCTTCAGACTTATATTGTGAATAAAATTTCATCTAAAACAAAAAAAAAATACAATTGCCAAGCTTTTTCTCAACTAAAAAGAATGTATTCGATAACGTAGAATCGAAAGACAGTTTACGTTACAATCTAAATATTTTGTTTACTAGCTTGTATCTAAAGGAATACCAAATTTTTTAGTGTGGATTTTACTTTGTCGAAAATATTGAAAGTGCTTAGAGAAGTGGTTTACCTGAATGCTCGTATTGCTTTTTTTACTTACTTAAAAATAAAATTAGGGCGAAAAACATAACATTTTTAATTTTCATTTAACAACAAAAAACAAACATTTATTTAACAACAAAAAAACAAAACAAAAAAAATTGAAACTAAACTAAATACATATTCAAATTTGAAAATTAATTCAATAATTAAAACTAATTCAAGTCAAGAAACTAAACCATTTACGTGATGTAATTATCTTATTAAAAAAGTTTTCTTAGCTCAAATTTTTATAAAATGAAAAGCTTTTTAAGCAAAGTTTTAAATCACTCTAGTTTTGCTCTTCCGAAAGCAAAATACAATAACCTCGTGTCTACAGCTATTTTTCTCTTAAATTCGCGGAACATGCGTTATATCCACAAATGCCATCTACAATACTTATTATATCCACAAATGACACAAAGCTTTTCATTCTTGGTGTTGGATGCTTGTTTATGGAACTCTGTGTTCAAATTGGACCTTTTTTTACAACGCGGTGAATCAACAACAGATGAATTTCAATAAAAAGGAGAAGCTATCATTGAGTGGTTGTCATATTCGTAATTATTTTTTTTAAAAATACCTTCGGAATGAAGAAAATTAAAAAAGGAGGAAAATCTAAGCAACCTGCCCAAAAGCGAGCAATAAGCAAATATAAACAGCTTACAAAGTCTGTGCAGCGACTGACAGCAGAGCCGGACAAATTTTTTGATATTTTTACATAAAATATAACTATTGGTTTGAGTGAAAAACTTCGTGCTGAAATATAAAGAAAATGACAATTTCTTGGCAAGAATTATTAAAATCTTTTTTTTATTTGTATCAAAAAACATATTTATTTTCCCATCGTAGGAATAATGCATGAATAATAAGAAGCATACACTAGCATAAAGTCGACGCAAAAATTTTTCGTTGAAAATCTTATTATTATACATAAATATTTCCAGATTTAAGTACTTAACTTTGAAGTAGTGGTAGCAGCTAAATTCCAACGAGTTGTGAGTAATAAAGTGTAGACAAGTTTGATTATAAATAGATAAGGTGTTCTAGTCTTTTGCCAGTTAGCGCTGCCAGAGCAATACAAGTCAAAAAAAAAAATAATTGCCAAGAATTCGTCCTTAAAAAAATCCGGAGAACAGCCAAGCGAGGAAGTGGCACTGACTATAGAGGAAGGAAGAATTATCGAGCTAACAAATTTAGAGGAGGCCATCGGAGGGCATCAGAGACTCGAATGTATTTGCCGCACCAACTAAAACTTTTGTCAACGCGGCGGTGCCGTTTTCCTATCTTTGATATTGTTATACCCTACACCAATCGTTGCCCAAAGATGAATATGTATATAGGTTTGTGCGGACATATGCAACACGTAAGAGCGTTCGAGATAGATTCACCTTTTATTATATCGATCGATTCAAAAAACTATTCTGAAAGCGATTCCGAATCGATGTAAGATTGTTTATCTGCCTGTCTGTCTGCCCCTAGTGTCTTGTGTTTAATCTAGAGGTCACAATTTTTGAGATATTTTGATGAAATTTGCTATTTCGCCACATTTTGGTCTCCAAGGACGAACTGTAGTTTTTCGTTTTTTAGAACACCTTATTTTGCCATGTCTTTATATCAGTAACTGTATTAAGCAAAGTGGTGTAGTGTATCTAATGGTAGGCCGTGTTCTACAACAGTGTTTTTGCATGTCTGGCCGTAGATGAAAACTATTGTCTATCCGTTGATCACTTAGGACGTCCAGACGACATTTACAGTGAGTGCATGAAATTAAAACAGAAATTGATTCAAATGAAACTTTCATGATGACCTTCATTTTTATTTTAAAGGCGACCCCGATTATCGCATGAAATGTACTGGTTTTTGGAAAGAAAATCTCAAATCATATTTAATACCTTATGATGATTTGGATCCACTTTCAAAATATCATTGTTGGGTCTACCAGCGAGCTGATTTAAACCGAATGCTTATGTCGCAAGGTTAGTTTAGTTAAATATAAATTAAATAATTATTTTTTTGAATATAATTTCAAATTTTTCAAGCTGTTGGAGCATTTTGTAAACTAAATCAAGATGTTACATCTTGGAATCATACAGAAGGCGCTGCTGTTGCCTTTGATGCCATTGAATATGAACGTGAACGTGACGATTGCCCGATGTATTTTGATGATGGCCAAAATCCCTGGCGTCTCTCGAATGCTGCCAATATTATATTTGATTGGAATTTGTATAAAGGCGGATCGAATCGTTTACATAATTACTTCCCCAGAGTTACTTATACTGTACATAAGTTTTTTATATATCAATTTTTAGATAATTTTCATTCTTAATTCCATTCCACTGTTTTAAAAAGTAAGTGAAACAAAAGTTCAACAAAAAACCATGCATTCTTAAGGGAATTCCATCCATGCATTTTGAAAAAATCGGCACCTTCTGTTGCTATTGCTGGCTGCCATGTTGCTGAAAAATCTTTCCAACAGATCTTGGCTTACCCTCTATGGCGTGATGGCTACTCCAGGGTAAGTCTCCAGCATCTCTTCCATAATTGCTTAGAAGTTCATGATTGTGGTTCGGATGTCCGCACCTAGGTAGTCCCCAATAAATTTGCTCTGTAAGTATTCTTCTACGTCTTTTAGTTATTCTTTTAGCTCTGGCCAAATTTCGCTGCTGATCGTTTCCCAATGGAAGGCGTTTACGAACTTCGTAATTATCGCGGTTAAGTCGCAGACTGCTTGCGCTTTTCCGTCAGTATTCTCGATTTCATCATTGTCGATTGCATCGAAACGGTTATCTTCCATCCCTTGCTGTAGGCCGGCATCCAGCCTCTTCGTTGCCAGTAAGAACCATTTTTCGGTCGCATTTGTGACACTATAGACAGCACATTAAGATCAAAATGGTCTTTGTTGTCTCCTATTTTTTTTATAATTGCAGTTATTGGATGGGGATAATCGAACAAAAGCCGGATGGAATGTGTGCTGCCGTCTGCCCGCTTTCTATTGTATATATTGTTTTTTCCAAATAATCGGCTATGCTGTGTATTTGCCGAATTTCGGTCGCAGACAACAGCTCTCACGTCCAGCCCCAACTCTTCAGCCGCTTGGATGTTTTCTTCTAAAACCGGTCCCATGTTTGTTTGGCCTATTCTGCGGGGATAGCTTTTCAACACTACATCAAAGGGAGTGAGTAGACTGCGTGCTGCGAAGACCAATACACTATGGTGTTCCAATGTTTTTGTTTTCTTTTGGTTCGAATAGTCGCAACCCTGCAGTTCATCATCTGCTCGCGAGTAGACCGTCGCGTGGTTGGTGTATACCTCGTCAAAATGGATCTGTACAATCCTGTCTTTTTCACTCAGTTGAGCGAATTTTGACTGGGCAGACATAGGCGGACTATCGCAGCTCTCGGCATGGACCGGTGCAAAGTCGTCCTCTTCGGTCAGTCGGGCGCGTTTTGGACGATGCGACTGCCGGCGACTTGCAGCCTCAGTAGCTTTTCTCTTGCAGTCCTTCAGGAAATTGTGCAAGAGCGTCGAGGCACGTGTTTTATTCGTTGATTCCGGCGTCATTAATATCTCGTTTAGAGTGAATCGCCCCGTCGTCGATCCTGACGATGTCGTAATTGAATAAACTTTAGGAACAGCTTCAAATTCCAGTTTGCGTATCGTGCGCCTCAGTTCCGATAAAACATTATCTACGATAGATGTATTGAGAACCTTCTCGTCGTCTTGGAATCGACGAAAGTTTTCCTTCGCCAGACGAATATCTTCTTCAGCAGCCTTTTTACTTGATAACAGTCTCCTCATGGTTTTAGCTGCCTGCTTATATCCCAGCTCTTCAGCATACCACGCATACGCGGTAAGAGCGGTATGGGACGAGCCTTCCTCAAGTTTTTTTATACATTTATATATATAAGTTTATATATTATATTTCAAGCACTTGTATGAATATATGGAAAGAATTATCATAAACAAGGCAGCTATTATGACATTTACTTAATGATGATTTAGTGGAGAGTATTGCGTATTGAGGATACATTTTCGCTCAATTTATGATTTTTTTTATTCTTCTATCATATATTACAAATATATTATTGTAAAAAAAACAATAATCAGCATATTATATAAGATATGGGGAGAGGTGTCGACTCGATTGTTTTTAACAAAATTTAGCGAGTACAGTAAAAGCTCTTTATTTGCGGGTTATACGTTCCATAAAAATGCCGCGAATACAGAAACCGTGAATACGGAATGGTAATTTATATGGGATTATAGGGGTTACGTTCCTAGGTGACAAAATAAAAAAAAATCAATTTAATTGAAGTTTTTGAACATATGGATTAATTATCTTAAGGCTTAGGCAATGGTTTGAAGTATTTTGTAAGTTTCTCTTGCTTGGCAGTTTATAAAGCTCCTTCAATTCAGGCTGATACGCAACAGTCGCATTAGCAATTTGCCTCGTTAAAATAAGACTTCGTTCCATAGACGGATCAAAGTTCATAAAGAAATCGCGTAGCGCATTTGCCATTCTTAAACCTTCACTAAGATTTTTCAAATTAAATGTCACGGTTCCAGTGCTTGTTGAAGCCTCATCTCCAATGGGTTGTGAACTTATCATTTCCTCCAAGTCGGTCTCAGTCAAATCTTCTTCTTGCGATTCAAGCAATTCCTGAATGTCACTTGATTCTATCTGTTCGAACCCATCTCGTCCTATTCCATTCGCGATTTCGGCTATGTTTGCAGACAAAGTTTGAATTTGCACAGATTCTTCGTCATTTTCCGCAGTCAGAGCAGTTTTTTCCAGCATGATTTCAGTTCTTCCAATGATTCTTTTATGTGCACGATGCATTTTGCTATGTCAAATTTCTTCCTGCATTCCATAATATTCTTATCAGGATTACATTCCATATTATCCAATATGGTTTTGAAGGTTCGTCTAATGTAATGAAGCTTAAAGGGTTGGATTATTCCATGACCCATAGGTTAAAGCAAAGCTGTCGTGGTGGGAGATAAAAATTGCACTTTTATGTTTGGATGCATAGTTGCAAGCTCGTGAGGGTAACCTGGTGCGTTTTCCAAAACTAGAAGTGCTTTAAAGTCTAAATTCTGTTTTTTTAAATAAGTTTCAACTTCAGAAACAAAACAATTCCGCAACCAGTCACAAAAAATCCGCGAATAAAGAAATTTATAGCCGCGAATATGGGAATTGGGTCGCATTTTTTTAATCCGCGAATAGTGAACCCGCGAATAAAGGAAGCGCGCATAAGGAGCTTTTACTGTTTTTTAAAGAAATGTTAAGAGTTACTCGCTTTGATATATTGTCCAACAATACTCATTATTTTATGCCGAATATGAATAAGGTGCGAAACGGACATCCGGTCCTTTAAGGCTATCAAAAAAGGACCCAATTTGGGCATCGTCATAAGAATGGAAGTATCGTTTGAAAAGACAAGAAATCATCTATTGAACGCTGCGTTAATCGAAAGGTGTAAGGCCTGCGAACTCAAAGGGCATTAGATGCCAGCTTCGAAATGCAAAAATATCTGGAGCCAGCTTTGCCGTAGGAGGCCGGTCTTCTCCATATTAAAAACTCACGATATTATAACTTCTGGTATATTGTTTCGGCCTTCTATCCCACTACATCAGTATTGTTCGTAGTTTTCCATGAACACAACCTGTAAATTGCCATGTAAATTCAGTTTTATAATCGATGTGAATAGTTAATATCGTGATCGTGATTATTTGGCCCTTAGGTATCTTAATATATTCTGCTTATCGCTCTTAAGAATTTAATGGGACCATCCTTCGTGAATTTTCCGCAAATGCCGTTTTTTTTTAGGACAGCATTTAAATTTATTTCTCACTAATATTTTTGACACAGGATTACATCTATTCGAAGCTTCGAAAAACTATATACGCAATAATATGATAATTTATACATTTTCATACAGCTTAAAGATAGTAATACCTAGTTCGAGAAGAAAAGCACTAACTTAGTTAACCTCATACATATAATTTCTTGGCCAAGCGTAGGCACAAGTAATAGGTGAAAGGAGAAGTTCTTTGAAATTTTTGATAAGATCCAAACTTATTTAAGACAACCTTGTTACAAAGGTCCACAACTGAATAATAAGCGTTTAACTTTAAAACGACGAAAACAACAACAACAACGGCAAAGTCCACAAATTTAAAGAACGAATTGTGGACCACCTATGCCGCCTACGACCTCCTACGCAGTAAATTTCTGATGGAATTGTATAATTTGATTCAACGCCTTTTACAAAAATTTATTGATGCACATCAACGATATATCAGCGCATGTTAGGGCTAAAGTTTTACAAATTTATGCCGCCTCCTTCTCCGCTCGCCAAGTCCTCCGCGCGTCAGCTCCTCCCCTCCTCTCGATGTGCGCTGCTTTATAATGGTAAGTTTGAATTTATCTTAACTTATTTTTGAAATAAATAACTTATATATTTTTTTGTCTCAATTTTAGATTAAGACACAAACTGTGATGAAGTGCTGGACGGATCTGAAACTGATATTTTTGAGTAATACCTGATATGAGAAGTATGCTTAAGATGTCAAACATGGTTGAGAGCATTCAAACCTTGCTGAGAAAATCGTAAAAGGATTTTGCTCAGAAATAGTCATTTATTCCGCTTAGTCTTGCAAAAAGCAAATTTAATCTTTACATATAGAGCTGCTGCTGTTGTTGCTGTGATTTTCTTTATTTTCTGCAATGCCATTGTCATGCCGCATGACTTATGGGCAAAGTCTAGGTCACGATTATTAAGTTTTGAAAATATATGGAAGACAAACTTAATCGTCTGCATTGATAATGGCTTATGAAATAACAACAACGGGTCAAAAATCAAATCGATCGTGAATAATTTTGAGAAAACAGCTTTGTATCTTTGCTACGGTAAATTGGCTCTTAGGCGAAAGTAACTATATTTAGCCAGAACATTTTACAAGTTTTAATACTTTGTAATGAAAAGTGGTTCATAACACTTACTTGACGTAGAAATCGTTTGAATCGTTCGCAGCGAATTCAAACCACTTAGTTATTTTTTGGACTCTAAGCGCTCTATTTAAGAATTCTCATGAAGATAGGCAATAACACCAATATTAACACTACGCTGAATCCATTAATAGTACTAAGGGATTTTATGCGGTGTCTTGCAACAGCCAAGATGAAATCAAGGGTAAAAATTTTACTGGGGAAAAGATCTTGATGGGAGATCCGGTCCCTCGTACCGCTTAAGGAATTTATTACTTAAAAACGAATAGTAAGTCTAAGTTTGCTTTGGGTGTAGGATGATTAAACTTTTAAATGAAATTACAGTTACAATAACATTTTTCGTGAAAGCTTTATCGTGAATTAATTCTCTCTTTTGTACAAACAGAATGTAGTTAAATTTAATAAATATTGAATTAATACAAAAGAAAATGTGTATGAAATGGTTTTATATGATAAAGAATCATACTTTAAATGAATAGTCAGTAGCCTACAGAGAACAGGCTTTAGGTTTCCTTCCTTACAGAAAGAAAATTGTATGAGCAAGAGGAAGAATTGCAAAAATTATATGAGCAAGAGGAAGAATTGTAAAAATTGTATGAGCAAGAAGAAGAATTGTAAAAATTGTATGAGCAAGAGGAAGAAGGTGGGCGAACGATTACTTCATGAAAAAAGCACCGAAGCTGCTATAAAGAAGCAGGCAAAAGGTGAAAATGAAATTATTCACCCAATGTCTTTTAAATAATCAAAATCGCCAGCTGGGAATGTGCAGCAATCTACATCTTTAAACTTCTTACTTTTTATTTGCCAAATGTCATCGTGATTGTACGTTGACAGTTCATAGATGGCGCAAAGTTTATAATGATGTTGTTGTATACTTTGAAATTAAACAGATAGAGAGATTTACGATCTCTTTGTTTGCAAGTTTAGGGTCTCGTGCTTCTCTAAAATATGAGAGAAATCTCTTTTCACGAATAAAATGTTTGTCTACTTATTCGTAACAAAATATTATTATTTTATGCGTAGAGTTTATCCTCACATAAGTTCTATTCCCTATCTTTAGTAAAAATAATTATTCATATAAATAGGCATCTGTATATGCATATAGACCAAATTGTTTATATTTATATGTGATAATGAAAACGTAATAAAATACACTTTCAACAGCAACTAACGACAGCTAACCCTAGAGAAGTAACTATAAAAACTCATCAAAACCTATATTCATTGCACTTAGATGTCCGAAAGGCGATGATATTCCCCATGTTCTCATTAAATGTTGTACTGCTCTATCGATCCTTTTAAACACTTTGTTTTTCATAATTGTACATATCTGAAGGGCAATTCTGATCTGGCTCTAACTTTATATTAGAAAACTTTAGTGTAATCATCATAACGAAGTGAATTTTCGAATCGCGAATATTCTTTAACGATATTGATCAGCTGCGAAAGCGTTAACATTGTTCTTTTTAATTAAAGTGACAGTCGTAAGAGCAGCACACAACAGGCACCTGGTGTTAGTCTAGGTCTTGTTATTAAAAGAATTATCTCTTAGGATTTTCTACATTTTTTAAAGAAACGCAAAAATTAATTCTAACGAAAGTTTGATGTCGAATACTTGTATGAGATCTCTTTTAATACTCTTCAATATTGCATTTTGGGCAAGATATTTGTGTACTGATTCGGAATAGTATCCTAAGGGATTTTCCTTGTTTCTTTTTTCTAGTTATCCGGTTTGTCGCTGAAATGGATAGGAATTTGGTTGCAAACCGATTTTGAAAATTATTTGATAATCAGCGCAAACTATTCTGAACAACTCCACGGCATATTAATATTATGGGAGCGATTATCATTTTCGTGGCGTCTTTAGCCTGTTCTTGCATTGTCAAAGCTTAATCAATGCTGGTTATTGTAAGCATGCCAGACGGTAGGCACAATATGATATTGCTAATGTTTCCCTTTTATTTCTTATTTATTATGTGCTCAGAACGGGGTATTTTGATAACAATGTTGTCTTCATTAATTTCATTATCGATTTATATTTATACATATAAAGATCAAGTGATGAATGGTATAACTGATGGCATTTCGAATGAGATCAGCGACTACAACTTTAATAATTCAACTAATACTGATAATCTATTGGATATAGTTCAGAAACATGTGAGTACATCGACGGATCAATTTTAGACTGTAGCGAATTGAAAGGAAAAAATTATTTTCCTTCATTCGTTTATAAGAAGTAATAAGATAGATAAGACAGATATTATCGGTCCATACCGGAGTAAGTCACTATTGCTGTTTCTTACATACGAAGACAAATCTTACTATTCAAAGTGAGCGCAAGCATTTTGTTGACAAAAACAACAAATAAGAAAGTTATATCCGGCGGGGGCCGAATGTCGCATGCCCACCACTATGTTTTTCGCATTCTGCTCTTAAAGTTATTTTATTTGATGCCCATATTGCTGGTACTATTAAGAAAAAATTTGCAATGTTTAAATTTTTGTGTACGTGGGCGGTACAGATGTGTGCAGCTGTATGGTATAGTTTGGAAAAAGAAACGTTTAACTGGCCCCACGTTGGGCGCCATTTGTAACGCAATTTTTTTTTGGTAGCGCGACCTAGCTCTCGATCGGTAGGGCAGTTGCATCCGGCCCGTAATTCCGCAACACAAAAAGAAACATTAACTACTTATAAAACCAAAATTACTAGTAAAAGTAGTAATAAGGTCTTTTACTCACGCGCTCACCCTGAACGCATTCCAGCTAATGCGGTAGCACGGTCACTCTAGCCGCTCATCGCGGTTCATATGTAAACAGAAACCAACAAAAAAAAGGAGGTAAATATCTGCACTTTCCTTATTCAGTAGCAGCCCTTTACTGCATTTTGTCCAAACGAAAAGAACTGCTACGCTTCCTTACCCTTTCTCCAGTAAGCATCTTCTTCAGTGGTAGCAACGGCACATAGTGTGGTTATAAGCAGCGGTTTTATCAAGTATTTTTAAAACACCCTCCAGCTTTTCTTTTACAACTATTCTTTGGTTAAACCGAGTTTTCACACGTTTGCTCGAGAATCAATCTATTAGCAATTCTTCTCAAACGTTGTGAATGTTCCCAGTTTTTCATCTTCATTATGTTAGCTTCTTTGGAATGTTTCACTTCTTCATATCTTGATTCATTTCATAGGCAAATTCACTGATAGCTTTGTTTTCCGTTTTACATACGTGCTCCTAGCAAACCGTAGTAATAAAACTGCAAATATTTTATTTTCACTGTTTGTTGGTTTATTACAAATTTTGACAGTTTTACAAAGCAACTTTTTCACGTGCCTCAACATTAGGTCCTTAAAAACTCTTTCATTACTCTAATAGAACAAAATTCATTGTTTGTGTTTCGTTTCGTTTCTGATTCGTTTTGTTTTTCGTTAATGATATAAAGGCATTTATATGTGTTAAAAAAAAAATGGATCACTTAACGTTGTTTTGTAGTACCACCAATTCCGTATACCTTTTTTCTTATACATTTTTCTTTTTTTTCTTTTCTTCTTACAAAGATATATCCTTCCGCTTTTCACCTGAGTTATTTAAAACATTTCTTCCCCTTTTTTTTCCTTTTCTTTAATATTTTATTTCAAAATAATCTCAGCTCTTATCTCGCTCAATGCCTCATCTTGAAAATAGATCAAACTGTTCATGTATGTATTGTATCAAAACATTTTTGCTCGTAGGTGCGTTTATGACACAACACTTCCTAGATGCCACTAACTTTTTTTGTTATGTGTAAAACCGTCTATAACTTACAACATACTGTGTTTTTTCTTTTTATATTTTTATTAAACATATTCTTTACAAAGTTTTTATTTTAGAGTTGTAACTTGAGATGCGATTTGAAAAAGATCTGCGGGATTGACGATGCTGCGCGTTTGGCTGTTCTTACGCGACTCTCATTAGCAGACAAATCAATCAAGGCAAAACCTAATCTCCTTGCATGATTTATTTTTTCCTTTTTTTTTTTTTTTCTTTTGCGTTGCTACCTAGCGGCTAGCTGCTATTCTTGCAAAAAAAAGGAACAAAGCGCAAAATCACGCGATGCCGTATAACGGCATGCAGTGATTGTGACTCTTGCGGTAAAAGCAGGCTGACCAACCCCCTCCCCTGAATTTTACTCGCGGACGTTACAAATTAATCGCGGTATCTACCATATCATTTTAGAATTAACCCATTTTTAGGTAGATAATATGTCTTTATTTAAGGAGTGTACAAAATACTTTTAAACATTCGGTTTTGATTGCCTCACGATAAATAAGCATAAAATCTCAAAAAAGAGAAAAAACCAGAATATATGTTTTTTTCAATTATAACATTGTGTGATAGAAAGAAATTTAACGAATCAATGATAATAATTCACTTATTAAATATCAGTAAAAATTTAACTAAACAATTTCAGCTGATAATCCTTTGCACGCATCTGTGCGGGTATTAAGGGTTATCCGTTTAGTTATTTATCAAAAGATGGTTCAGACTATCTCCAGACTTTTCAGCCTTTACGAAATAATCGTCATATGTTGATAAAGTTATCTGAATAGGACATCAATACACACATATTGCAGTGTATCTATCGACATTAATAAATAAATAAATATTACAAGAAAAGACGACATTCTTTTTTTGCCTGCAATGTCTATGACAAAGACCGTTAAACGAATACGTTATATGGGGAAGAGATCTCAAAAATTGATAGGATACACATTATATTATTCATTATTCAGTTCACCAATCATTCCTTTTTAGTTGCATCAGTTCTGTCTTGATCTCGACCATTGAGGAATTCCAAGTTAGTGTAATTCTATACATATATACATTTTCGTTCTCTATATTTCAAATATATATGCCATTTTTTGCATTGGCTATGAACTGTGTGCACTCAGTCAAGATGCATAAGGTACATGTTTTAAATTGGCATTTAAAGCGTAACTTATTACTGTTATTTCGTTTATCATTTATGTTTATGTTGGTAATTGACGATTTTACATTGTAATTGACAAAGGCATCACACATCACACATTTAATATTAATTATTTATATACATTTTTTCTATAGTCTACATATAACAAAAAAAGGCGAAGAAGACAGAAATATATCACTCATAATTTTAAAATTTACAAACTTACATACACATGTAAATAAAAATCTCTTCGATATAATTTAATGCTAAGTTAAATAATTCATTAGGTCTCTGCTTATATAATTCAACGAGATCTTAATAATGTAAGCTTTAGAGATTTTTTTCTCGTAACATTAATAATGTGAGTTTTAACTTTTTTTTTTTCTTATAGTAGGGGAAAAAGAAATCCATTATTTTTTCGGTAGATGGCTGTACTGATAGATTTCTCGTAAAGTATCGATCAAACAATTTCAGATTTATGCTCGTTGGAAAGGTGACATTTCGCAGTAAAAAAAATTCTTTTGCTGTTTTTTGTTTGGTGCATTCAGTTGTGAGTTACAGCGTGTTAAAAATAGAAGTGAACAAAGAGAAAATCCGGTACATTTTACAGTTTTTCTTTGACAAAGGCGAAAATGCAAGCCAGGCGGCTAAAATTGTGAATGGTGTTTATGGTTCCGATACTGTAACAGCCAATTATGTGCAATTTAGGTTTCGTAGATTTCTTTCAGGAATTTTTGATGTTAAAGATGCACCTCGCACAGGTAGGCCGGTCGTCGAAAATGTCGATAAAATCGGAGAAATGATCGAAGTTGACCGGCATGTTAGCAGTCGTAACATCGCCCAGGATCTAAAAATCGACCATAAAACAGTTTTAAACCATTTACACAAAGCTGGATTCAAAAAGAAGCTCGATGTTTGGGTGCCACACCAATTAACAGAAAAAAAATGATGGATCGAATTTCCAACTGCGAAGTCTTGGCCAAACGGAATGAGATAGACCCATTTCTTAAACGGATGGTGACAGGAGATGAGAAATGGATCACATACGATAACCCTGTGCGAAAACGATCGTGGTCAAAGAGCGGTGAAGCACCTCAAACGGCCAGGAAGGTTTTGCTATGCATTTGGTGGGACTGGAAGGTGATTATTTGTTATGAGTTGCTTCCATATGGCCAAATGCTAAATTCTGATCTCTACTGTCAACAACTGAACCGTTTGAAGATAGCGATTGACCAGAAACGGCCAGAATTGGCCAACAGGAGAGGTGTCGTGTTCCACCAGGACAACGCTAGGCCACACACATCTACAGTGACTCGTCAGAAACTTCGGGAGCTTGGTTGGGAAGTTTTAAGGCATCCGCCATAAAGTCCGGACTTGGCACCAAGCGATTATCATCTTTTTCTTGCATTGCAAAATTTCTTTAATGATAAAAAATTGGAATCTAGGGAGGATTGTGAAAATCGACTACTAGAGTTTTTTGCAAATAGAGACCAGGACTTCTATGAGAGAGGCATTTTGAAGTTACCTTTAAAATGGCAACAAATCATACAACAAAACGGCGCATACTTGACCCAAATCGGACAATCCGAAGCATGTTAAATAAAGTCCTGAAGTTCATATAAAAATAATGGATTTCTTTTTCCCTAATCTAATATATATATATATGTAATGTAGTAAAGGTTTTATCTTTGCGAAGACTTCCTATCTTAATGTATGGACAATGTTTTGAAAATACCATTAGGCGAGTGCACGCTAGTATTTTATTTTGATTTTATATTATTTTACACATCCATACATGAAATAAAACTAAAGAAAATAACAGTAGGAAAATCTTATACTAATTGTTGTAACATCAGTATACATTAAAAAGGAAGAAAAAAAGAAGAATAATAATAACAAAATAAGTTTAAAAATAAATTCAAAATTAAAAAATAATAATTCTTGTATAAATAAATAAAAAGAGAGAAAAAAGAAGAAAAAAAAGCATCTACACAGCTAGCACAGAAGCACACCGGCAACAAGAACAGGTCCAGATTGCAAATGAACCCCTAAATGCAAACATGTAAAAGCTTAACAACACAATATTATTTTAAATAAAAAATGAAATATTAAGAAAGAAATGTTAGCTTAAGTACGACATAGGTAAATCGCGCATATTAAGCAAAGTTGCTTTAATAGACTTCAAAGAGTCTGATAATGGGAATAAGTGATAGACTTCATTTAGGTTTCTGCAAACAAATCTGAGCGGTTTAAGGAGCTCATGATTGTATTTGCATTGACTAAGCTTAATCAAGATATAGTGCCTAGAGAAGCGGTTGGGTACATTAAAGCTTATCTCACCAAGTAATGCGGGCGAGTCAATAGTACCATTTATTACTTTGATTAAGAAGGAAAACCCAAGAACAATTCTACGTTTCTCAAGTGACGGTAAGGATAACAGAAGCAACCTATTTTCATAGGTTGGAAGATAGTAAATCCGGTCCCAACCCAAATTCTAAGGGCAAACAGTAAAAATTGCTTTTGAATAGATTCAATTGAATCTACATAGCACCTACATGAAGGAGACCACACAACAGAGGCATACTCAAGTATAGGTCCAACCAAACACATGTACAGCCTTTTCATAATGTAGGGATCATCAAGCTCTTTTTATAAAACCAAGTACGGACTTAGCTTTGCTTATCGAGAGCTCAATATGCGAGTTAAAACGTAAGCTATGGTCAAATAGAACGCCTAAATCTGTGAATGAATCGTCGTCCTCCAACTTGTGCGAATAAATGAAATACTGAGTAATGAATGCCTTCCTTCTTGAGAAAGAAAGCTATTTAGATTTAGTTTTGGAAGATACAAAAAGCACCATGCAACCAAATTATTCAAGTCACTTTAAAGCTGATGTGATGGTGATTCTACGGAAAAGGAAGAAAACAGTTGCACATCATCAGCATACATTAAAATCTCGCTGGATTTAATCGCCGAGGACAAATCATTAATGTATAAATTAAACAAAATGTGTCCTAAGTGGCCTGCCTTGAGGTACGCCAGACGTCACTGTACATTAATCCGAGGTGATGAAGTTAAACAAAATCTTGAATGATCTTTTGTGCAGATAAGAGCTTGTCCATTCCACAAAATAGAAAGGGAAGCCAGAGTTTAAAGATGAGCAGTTTATGGCGAACGACTAGAAAAAGCCTTGAAAACATGAGAAGTAAACTGTAATAAATTGGTGACCGTAGATCTTCCTTTCCGAAAACCATGCTGATGTCGAGAAATATACGAATTAATGGCAAAGGCCAAATGCTGAGTCGCAATTCGCTCGAACAGTTTAGACAAGACACCCAACTTGGCTATGCTCCTGTAGTTCTCAATGAGTTATATACTTCCACTCTTGTGAATAGGCTTAAGGAAACTACTCTTCCAAAACAAAGGGAGAACACCTAAATTCAAAGACTGGTTGAAAATCTTTGAAATAACGCCACATAACTCGACAGCACCAGATATAACTACACATGATAGAATTTCATCAGGTCCGGACGCACAATTATATTGTTATAAAATTAGCTTTTCTAAAATACAGTCCCTTCCACTGGACCGTGGATATTTTGTTCAAGAGAAATCCACATCAAAGTTATTTTATTTACAATTATATTCCTTAAATGTAGGATTATTCAAAATTTATTTTTGGTAATACTTTCAACTGCTCAACTATTATATATATATATTCTTTTTCTACTGACTCTCCCTTCCACAAATATTTTATTTATATACATTTTTACAAGCATATTACTATACCAAAATTTATGGTTTTATTATTAATCCCTGCCTGCTTTTCCGCTAATCGTGTTCATCGGCCGGCAGCTGCATGACGCGCCGCAAATGTGCATTTGGTTTCTTTTCTATTTAAGGAATTTATTATTTGAGAAAATGACTTAGCTGGAATGAACTAGGTTTGGGATTTCCGCAACAATACTTTAGAGAGCTCAACTCTTCAAACACGTCGTTTTCAGAAATAACCAAATTAGTAATCGGATATAGATAGTTTGCTGATAAATAGAAATTAGCAGTCGAAACCGTATATAACCGTACCCCCAATTGTAATGGTAGACTGCTTGATCTCTGCTTTGCCAATTTTCCCGAGATTAACCTAAATCGTTATCCACCTTTTAGTTTACTTGAGGATCCTTATCATCCATCAATATGCATTTCCTTTCATCATATTAATGATGGTTTGTTGGAAGGCCTTAATGCGCCAAATCAAACATTTTTAAATAATTATTATGATTTTAACCCATTATTATGATTCTAAAACATCGTCTTTCACACTTGAGGCTTGATTTCTCAACCGGTAGTATTGAAAGCTTATTGTGATCATTCTACAATACATTAAATCTAGCTATTGCTGCATCTGTTCCGATCAAGCAGTGTCGACCTCGTAGCAGGTGTCCCCCGTGGTTTAATAAGACAATTAAATATCACAAGAATAGAAAAAACTCGCTATTCAAAAAATATTCGAAAAGTGACTCTGCGCTCCACTATATCGCTTACTCGGTGGCTAGGCATAGATTTAACTCCCTCAACCATCATTATTACTGCAGATACCTTCAGTTCACTAAATCCCCTCTGTTTGCTAATCCTAAATACTTTTTTAAATTTTTTAACTCTAAAAGAAAAATATCCGCATATCCCTCCCATGTTTCTTTTAATGGCTCTGAGTCTCGGATGATTTTGAAACCTCCAATCTCTTCGCGGAATATTTGCGGCTGAACTTTTCAATTGCTAATTTCGATTTATCAGCAAACTACCCATATCCTATAACTAACTCGGTTTCAATACCTAATTTGGTTATTTCAGAAGATGACGTTTTTAAAGGGTTGAGTTCTCTAAAATATATTTGTGCGCCTGGACCTGATGGCATTCCATCATGTGTACTTAAATCTTGCGCTGTCGAGTTATGTGGTGTGATCTCAAAGACTATTAACCTGTCCTTGTATTTAAGTGTTTTCCCCTCGTGTTGGAAGAGTAGTTTCCTTATTCCTATCCACAAAAGTGGAAGTAGACAATTTGTTGAGAACTACAGAGGAATAGCCAAGTTGAGTGTCTTGCCCAAGTTGTTCGAGCGTATTGTGACTCAGCATTTGGCCTTTGCCATTAATTCGTATATTTCTCCGCACCAGCACGGCTTTCGGAAAGGGCGATCTACAGTGACCAACTTGTTAGAGTTTACCTGTCATGTTTTCAAGGCTTTTTCTAGTGGCTCTCGCACTGATTTACACTGATTTAAGTAAAGCATTTGATATGTTAACCATAGACTACTTATCTTTAAACTCCAAGCCTCTGGCTTCCCTTTCTACTTAGTGAAATGGATAAGCTCTTATCTGCACAATAGATCCTTCAGGGTTTTGTTTAACTTCATTTCCTCGGATGAATTCCCCGTTACGTCTGGCGTACCTCAAGGAAGTCACTTAGGTCCCATTTTATTTAGTTTATACATTAACGATCTTCCATCGGTGGTTAATTCCAGCCAGATCTTAATGTATGCTGATGATGTGAAACTGTTTTCTTCCTTCTCAGAATTGCAATCACATCAGCTTGAAGGCGACTTGGATAATTTTGTTGCATGGTGCTCTTTGAATCTTCTGAAACTAAATCTGAGTAAATGTCAGAAGCTTTCATTCTTAAGAAGAAAGTCATTCATCACTCAGTATTTCATAGATTCACATAAGTTGGAGGACGTGGATTCGATCACAGATTTAGGCGTTCTATTCGACCATACGTTACGTTTTAACTTGCATATTGAGCTCTCGATAAGCAAAGCTAGGTCCGCACTTGGTTTTATAAAAAGAGCTTGATGATCCCTACATTACGAAAAGGCTGTACATGTGTTTGGTTAGACCCATACACGAGTTGTGTGGTCTCCTTCATATAGGTGCTACGTAGATTCAATTGAATCAGTTCAACAGCAATTCTTGCTGTTTGCCCTTAGAAATTTGGGTTGGGATCCGATTGCCTCTCTTCCTCCGTATGAAAATAGGTTGCTTCT
>NW_023998646.1:1093691-1114168 GCF_014805625.2 Glossina fuscipes
TGGGATCCGATTGCCTCTCTTCCTCCGTATGAAAATAGGTTGCTTCTGCTGTCCCTACCGTCTCTTGAGAAACGTAGGTAATAAATGGTGCCATATACTCGCCTTCATTACTTGGTGAAATAAGCTTTAATGTCCCTAAGCTCTTCTCTAGGCACTTTATCTTGGTTAAGCTTAGTCAGTGTAAATTTAATTATGAGCTGTTTTATCCGCTCAGAGTCGTTTGCAAGAACCTAAATGACGTCTACCACTTATTCTCGTTATCGGACTCTTTAAAGTCCATTAAAGCAACATTGCTTAATACGCGCGATTTACCTATGTCGTATTTAAACTAGCTTTTATTCTTAAAAAGTCGTTACATTTCGAAAATGAATTATTGTTAATTTATTATCGGTTGCGTGGCTTATGCATGTTTGTGATGGCTTAGGGGTTCATTTGCAATTTGGTCCTGTACCGGTTGTAAGTGCTGATAGTGTACATGCTTTTTTTTTTTTCTTTTTTTTTCTTCTTAGTTGGTTTATTATACTTATACTAAATTTTATTATTAATTAATATAAGTTTTGCATTAAGAGCCAATTGAACTCGACTGTTATTTGTTTAGTTGAGTTTCTAGTATAAGTAGAATAAATAAATAAATAAATAAAGAAAAGTTTTGTCGGAAGTATTCCGCAAAGAGATTTGAGCTTTCAATACCATCCGTGGACTCAGAGCCATTAAAAGAAACATGTGTGTGATTTACGGAGATTTTGATTTTTGAATTAGTGAACTTAAGAAAGCATTTAGGATTAGCCAAAAGGGAGGATTTAGCAAACCGAAGGTATCTGCAATACTTTGGTGGTTGAAAAAATTAAATCTATGCCTTGCCACTGAGTAAGCGAAATAGTCGAAAGAAGAACTACTTTTCGAAAATTTTTTTAAAAGTTTGTTTTTCCTATTCTTGTAATATTTAGTTGTCTTATTAAACCACGGGGAACACCTGCTTCGAGGACGCGACTGCTTGATCGGTTATATATAAGTGTTTATTAGGAAATTTCGCTCGAATGGCGATAAATTCAACGTTTTAGTGAAGGCCAAACAGGAAAAGTCCCTGCTCACTGAATTTAGGAAACGAATTTTTGAATGTAGGCACCTAACATTTTGATAAATGAGCCATATTGAGCCTGAAGAAATATGTCGTTTTTTGAAGGGTAAAGGGCTACTGCATTCGTATTACGGGGTCGATCACGAGAGGTAAATTCCTTAATTAAGGATCTAACCGGCCACAATGGTTTATGTAACAACATATCCATGTTTTCAGTCGGAACTACCATTACTAGCTACTACTACCTACTAGCTACTACTACCAAGACGAGATTGCTCTAGGTTGAGAAGGAGCCAATTTGAAAATGCGGACGCGCTTTAAATTGACAGATGGGACTTTCGACGCCAGATAACTTTTTATGCTATCCACAGATGTATCAGGTGCCAGTTTTGACACAAATATTGCCTTTCAGGGAGGAAGTGCCTTCAACCAAATGTCATCTGTACTAGGAGCAGTAGGGTTCACGGATGGGGAGTTTTGAGTTGGGTGGAGTAAGAAGGGGTAACCACACATGCACGAACAGTTTGTGCGACGTGCCCAGTTTGGCGGCCAGCGTTCAAGCTCGAACAGCCAGGGGGAAAGGACGACTTACTATTCTCATTATTAGTTTTAAGCGATGACGCCTGAGTAGATTGAGTGACGCCGATGGGAGGAGATACCCTTGCCACTTCAGCATAGCTTGAACCAAAAGGACTTCCCGGCTTATTTGTAACTTCTTTGTTACCGGTCGACTCAACAATAGCAGAAACGCTAACGTTCTTTGTAGACTTTGGGGAATCGCTAACTTGCAACAACGAAACGGACTTAGGAGAACTCAGAGGTGGCGTGCTACACGCTACGCTACGAGTTGTAACACTACTAGCTGGGGAAGAAAATGAATGCGCAATATAACGACATTCATCAAACCTAGTTTTAATTATTTCAAATTTCTCCCACAAGGAGACGAGATTTCTGTTGAAGTCTGAAAAGCAAATTATCGTCTCTGCGAAGAGTTTATAGAAATGTATGTCCAGCTTTTTACAGTCAAGACAGGACCGTCGTAAGCCTTTTGAGGGGTCAAGGATTGCTTCAACAGCACGGCCGATAATACTAGAACACTTTGCATGGCAAAAACGATCACGCACCCAACACGAGATAAATCGTTCAGATTCAGGGCCTGTTTTCGCACGACATGGTGTAAATAAACAATCCATATCCAGTGAAAACAACAAAAGAAGCTTATGAAGAAGAAAAAAAGAACTAAAAACTAAAAGTTTCCACGGCACAAATTTTCGGCAAATTAAAGCAAACTTCGCACTTTCGTTGCCACTGTAAATATAGAACGAAAGCCAAACAAACTGTAAACAAAGATTAATAGAAGAAAGAGAGACTTTTACCAAGAGCTCTAATTGTTGATGGCACAAAACCAAAATGAATTTTTCACATAAAAGATTAACATATCGTATAAGTTAAATTACACAGTTTATTCTTTTAAAGAATTTTTATACCTTAGACACGAATAAAGTCAAAAAGCTAAGAAATTGACTACGAATTTGAAATATTTCTGGCATAGAATTAAAACGCGACTACAACACGCATGCAGAGTTGTCAAAGTAGTACTAGTATTATCGTTATTATTTGTATTCTGTAAAGAAGATGGTTTAGTTGAATAACCATCAAAAATTGGGTAGCTGATATTATACTCTTCTTTAATACTCCAATAGATGTAAGGCGGGAAGGTAAGTTAACAGATTTGAGAAGATAATTTCTCATTTAACAGATTTTGAGGGGATATTTCTCATTCAACGAAACCTTGCAATTTACTGAAAGCAATTCTGTGGTCTCTTTGGTTTCCAGACACTTTTTGTATAAACCATTTCGATTTTCTTGCGTATTAAATGAAATAAAAGACACGCATTAACCTGTCTTACCATTAACAAAACCACTTTACTGGGATCTTTCATAAACTCCGTGATGCTGAATTCTGTATTGTTTGATTCTGTTGTCGCCATGTTTGCTTGTGTTGTTGCGGACCGTGCTACTGAAACTGGTGGGGGAGGCAAGGATCTTATACAACGAGTTTAACAACAAGTTTAATTTGTAGTTGTTTCTGACGTAATTTTTGGCGTATTGTTACAAAAATGAATGAACGACGAAGCGAAGTGATGTAGGGTATTTAATAGTTGACCTTGCCCGACTAAAATGTTCTTACTTATTTTCTCCATTAGCAAATTGGATTTTGTTTTGTAAAATTTACGACTATGGAAAAATTTCTTTCTGAATACTTCCTAAAAAATCATGCCCCCCAAATACCTGATGGAACCCCGCATGCCATCGAGTGGGTGCTAAACTTAGACTCGCTGCAAATATATGCAAAGGATCTCCTTCTAGAATAAAATGCAAATTTTTGGAAGGGGATACACTTACACTTTCAAGCTGGAAAAACCAAAAGTCTGGAAACAATTTTGTTAAAAAGTCAATAGTGACATTTCAATTTAAATCTGTGGCGTACTGTGAGACTTTTTAGAAGTACCACTTCTCCTCATTGTTTCATACCCACACAGCTCTTTAACGGGTTTTGTGATAAGCTCGCTGGACTTTCAGGTCCTATGTATCACTTATTAAGAAACGTGGTAATTTTTTCTTAAGTTACGTATCTCTCTCTCTTAACTCGTTAAAGCCATTAGTCTCTCACAAGGCTCTTCTCGGGGCTTAGATGATATCCGTAACAATCATCCCAAGATGTTCAACATCGAAAACCGATTAATTCTATTAAAAGAATTTGATAATATTCAAATTACCGGCTATATATCCTCTTCTTGGTACGATTTTCAAATCTTCAGTTTAAGAAAAAAAAAGGAATAGCTCACCAATTAATCTTAATTCTTGAAGACGTATAGCCTTAATTCCCACCCTTAGAAAAATGTTCGAGAGAGGGTTTCGTTTAGAATGGTATCTCGAATCTAAGTGTATCTCTAGCAACTTTCAATTTGGTTTTAGACTTTACAGATCTGACCAAGACAACATTACCACTTTGTGGTCAGCAAACAACTCAGCATTTCCTAAGAACCACATTCTCGTTGCATGCATTCTGGATATAACTTCAATGTACGATTCTGTCAATATTAACATCTTATATTATGTTCTCTCTTTGAATCTCCATACCAAATGCTGCAATTTATATGACCTGTATCCAGGCATTTGCATTTAATAACGGGTAGTGTGGGTTCATTTCGTGCCGGAATGCCAGTTCATGTGCCCTTGTGGTTGGATACATCTGAGAAAACATCAAAAATGTCGAATTGTGCCGCAGGAGTGAACGGATATAGAGTTGTTAGAAGAAATTAAGGAAGCCGGGAAGAGATCTAAGTAAATTTACGAAAAAAGCACAAATTTTCGGTTCTAAAGTATTTTCTTACTTTTTCTTGTGAACTAGGTACTTTACGAAAATGCTAAGTGGACATTACATGATTGAAGCACAATTAATAATGAATAGTGCTCCAGACGATGTACCACATTGCGAGGAGCTACGTACTATAATTAAGGATATCTTCGATATTAGAGAATCAAAGTTAGTTCAATTGATGCTTTCATGAAAGGAGAGGGAACATATGCCAAATTGGATAATTCTACTTTGCTAGAAATACATAGTGTCCGTCCTATACTACCGCACTCATTGGACCACATATCACGTTATCAAGGTACAGCTGTGGCTACCCAAGGAGATATATATGTACATTTCTAAAAATAAATCCGTCTGAGTACATGTACTTAACAAACAAAAAACAGCAAACGCATATATAATTCCATAATAAATCAATGTAAAAAATGCATTTAATATCTCTTCAAATATTCGATATCAAATAGTATATGTCATTATTATTATTATTTTAATTTTAGACTAATGAATTGAATTCTTAGACTAAAAAAAAAGACATTGAGCACTAGCAACACAGGCTATCGGCTCTAATTTAAATAAATGGATATTAGATAATAAGCTTAGTAGTATTAATAAAGTAAAATATTGAATTGATATTCTGTTCTGAAGCTGATTATAGAATGTTCAAAGGGTTAATCGTTCCAAATGCAATACTTCTAGCCAAGGAAAAGTTGAGGCAGTCGCAGAGAATGTGCTTTATAGTAAGAGTTTGTCCACAACAGCAGATTGGGGGAGAAGAATTCTTCAGGATCCATTGGTGAGTTGCAATTGTATGACCAAGGCGAATTCTCGAAAATGTTTGGATCTTGGTTTTCTCAACATTTGTTGGATATAGAGGTGGAGTTAATTGAGGGTTAATGCAAGAGTAGTGTTGATGATGATATTGTAAATTTCCTTCTGCAATTTTGTCTTTAACTTTTCTTCCAATGTATCTTTGAAGATCCAACTTTTCCCTGACATCATCCATAATTAGAGGAGCAGAAGCAGCATACTTTGCCGCTCGATCAGCCTGCTCATTTCCCAGTAAACCGATGTGACTTGGTACCCATAACATTTTAATTTTTCCGTCGGGTGTAGTAATTATATTCCTTAATTTGTTGATGGTGCTCCATCTCGAAGTCGAAGGGTTCCGGGTAGCTTGTAATACAGACAAACTGTCAGTAACAATGACGGTTTTGAGTTTGTTTTTATGAGCAAGGTTGGCAGCGTGAAGGATAGCTCTGGCTTCGGTTATGAAAGTTGAAGTGCTTTCGTGAAATATGTGGTTGAGAAGAACGCGTCCTGTAGCATCTACCACCGCACAAGCAGGAGGCAGACCAGGAGATTTTGAGCCGTCTGTGTATAAAAGATTCTAACCAGTATTGTCCAATACTTGGGTTTTCTCAGCTATTAGATTCCTGAAGACGTAATTTGGAGTATCTTCTTTCTTGTGCATAGACAGTGAGATGTCAAAAGAGCAGTCTTTCAAAATTCAGGGAGGTTTAACACCAAAAGAGCGGGAAATTTTTAAGGGAATGTTCAATTCCTTTGCGATGCACAAACAATGGTCAATTGCAGATGGTGACTTTGGAATTTTCTTCGCAATAATAATCTTTCTTACGTCATCACCGAGAATGGATTTGTTTGAATTAAGAAGCTTAGGGACTATTTTAGCTTTTAACTCATACAGTCTATTTTCTAAAGTTGGGAGACCAGTTTCAATTATAATATTATTTATGGGCGTCGTCCGAAAAGCATAACAACTTGCTCTAACGGCTTGGTGATAGACCGGTTTAAGGATGTTGATATTAGATTTGCAGCTATTGCCATAAATTATCAAAGCATAGTCAATCTTGCTTAACACTAGCATTTTGGTAAGATAAGCAATAGTGTTAATATGCACATGGCTTCTCCAAGCAACGTACTGTATGAAATTTACCCTTGTTAAAAGAGAGTTTTTTAACCGAAGGCAGTGTGCTTTCCAACGATAATTGTTTGAAAACGTGAGCCCGAGAACATGGAGCGTCTGCTAGGTTTCCTGCATCGCACATTTGTTTTCGACAAATGTGCTTTTTTTTTTGATTTTTGTATAGAGATTGTAGCTCCTGACAAATTTGCCCATGTGGAGATCTCACATGCAATAGATTCGAGGATGTTGATTGCTTTCGTGTTATCTTTTTCTTTTGTAAAAATGTATACATCGTCCGCGTAGAGACAATGTTCCACTCTTGGTACACGGCAAAGAATTTCGCTAATTTCGTTGGAAGCGATCTGGAAAAGCGTGACAGAGAGAGAAGATCCTTGCGGAATGCCATTCTTTAGCGGAAAGGAATCAGAAAGATGATTGTTGATTCTAACTTTGAACCGCCGATGCGACATGAATGATTTGATGTAGTTGAAGAATTTGGGTCCAACATTCCATGATTTCAAGAGTCTTAAGATAACATGAAGACCAACTCTGTCAAATGCTTTTTCGAAATCAATTGAGAGAATTGTTACGTGATTTCGTTCGGAAATTGCTTTGCTTGCGAAATAATCAATATGTAACAGAGCGTCGATGCATCCTCTACCCCGCTTGAAACCAACTTGTTGCTTTGTTATCAGGTTCTTGGAGTCAAGAAACCAAGATAATCTAGATGCCATAATCTTCTCTAATACCATAGAGAGGCAAGGTAAAAGAGAAATTGGGCGATAATCTGAGGCGATGGAGACATTTTTTGACTTTGGAATTGGAACAACTGTTGCCAGTTTCCACATGTAGGGTATATGGCTAGTCATAAATACCGCATTATATAGGTCCAGTAGTTTCTTTTTACTAGACTTAGACATAGCACTGATCATTTGGTGTGAGATGCGGTCTAGACCAGGTGTCTTCCCCTTCAAATTGGAGAGACAACTTCCAAGTTCTGAGGTAGATACCCAATTTTCCAGGAACATGGCACATCTATCGATATTATTTGAAGGAGATATTGGAGTCCTTTTATTTTCAATGAAAGCACTGGAGAAGTTGCTGTCAGAGGATTATTCGCACCACACTTTTCCAAAGTAATTAGAAATCTCATCGTCAGTTAAAGTTCCATTGAGAGTGCAGATGGCAGAAATTTGGTTCAGATTTGAAGTCCCATTAAGTCTGTTGATTTTGTTCCAGACAACTTTCATTGATGTATTTCTGTGAATTCTTCTCGAGAAAAGTTCGAAACTAAGTGCTTTTGATTTCCGTAATTCCTTCCTGAATAGAGCATTGGCCTTTTTGTATAATAACAAGTGATTCTGATCAGGACATCTCTTAAAGCGGTGCCATAGATCCATTTTATTTTTCCTCAAAAACGAAAGCGTGTTGTTCCACCAAGGAACAAGAGGGTTTAAAAGAGGTGTTGGATTGAGGAATAGAAAGATGAGTAGCCGTGCGAATCGCTTTAGACATAATAGCAGCATCATGGTTGCAGTTTCCGTTAAATGGCTTTGAGTTCAAAAATGACTCCACCTGTTTGGAGTAATTGATCCAATCCGCTTTATCTAGGAGGAATTTGGCCTGTTTTGCTGGAGTAGGAGAGGACGATGAAAGTTTAAGATCGATTATGATTGGAAAGCGATCACTATTATGTAGATCATCAGAAATAGACCAGGACACCAAAGGAAGAAGTGATGGAGAGCAACATGGTAAATCAATATGTGAAAAAGTATGATGAGTTGAGAAGTGCGTTGGGGTGATTTGGGTGGAATAGGATTAAAAGAGCTTCTACAATGGGTTTCTTGAAGCGATAAAAAGGTTGGATTAAAATCACTTATGAGTGTACGGAGTTCATCAAAATTATTAATAAGTCCCTTAATGTTCCATTGTAGAATTTTAAAAACTTTATTTAATTGTAATGACATGTAAGCAGAGTGGAGGGAGGGTTAAGTTGACATGTCAGCGTCTCCGTCGAGAAGGTCACTATAGGAATTTTTCTTGAATGATTTATTTTTACCAGCAGAATAATCTGTATTTAGGTGATTTGGTACATTTGAAGCGCAACGGGTTGGCGCACGTGAATAATTTGAAATTGAAGGTTGATTGAGGGATGAAAGAATGGATTCATTACCACTTGTGATATGTTGAGTAAAGTTGAGAGCTGGAGATTCTGGAGAATTTGGTATATTAGATTTTAGCATATGTGTTGTTGTTTTGATTTTTTCAATATTTGCAGTTGCTTTGGTTTTTTCAATATTATCTTTGGCAAGTGATGTAACTGGTTTCGCAATATAATTTTTGGTTAATGGTGGAACAGGTTTTTCATTGGAAGCAGTTGCAGTTAAAGTCTTACTAGACTCGATTTGCGAGGCAACAGCAGCATAGGTATTACTTTTGCCAATTCCATGGGCTACGCCTCGAACCGAGTTAAGTTTCTCATGTAGTTTAGCTGAAATAGCACATAGATTAGCTAAAGATTTGGCCTTTATGAGTTTTTCGGTTGCGCGCGGGTTCCCAGCGAGGACCAGTAAATTCCCATCGCGTAGAATCGAGATGGAGTCGATGTATGTTGTAATGCTATCAAGAGCTTTTTTTATAGCAAAAGGGCTAATTTGGGAAATTGTTATTCGAGCATCGGTTAAAGAAATAACAATATATTTTTTATCAATAGGGATTATATCGCTGATCGGCAACACCGGAAAATCTGATTTTTTACTTTTTTTTCTTTGGGGGGATGTATCACTTAATAGAAAAAATCTATTCGGGGTTTTGTCTGGCGGCGCCGGGGCCATTATGCCTTATTGTTGTCTATTTATTATTATTTTTGAAATAACCACTCACTTGAAAAGGTTTGGGAACTGTGCAAGAAGGTTGGGAACTACTAAAGAAAAGTATCAAATGTTTTCAATTTTTTTTATTTTGTTATATGTTTTTTATTATATATAGACGAAACAAAAGCACATACGCGATGTCCGCGTTAACCAGTTTTAGCAATAACATTGAAAAGACAGAAGTTAAATACACAAAAACACCGAAAACACCGAAACAATTGAAAAAACGTAGACGAAAAGAAAACACGCACTACACTGAACACAAGTCGACTCGTCTGTGATAGTATATGTCAATATACATACCGTTTACCAATTGCACTTATATTACTTAAGTCTATTTTATAAATAATTGTTTCTTAAATAGTTTCCGAACGAGGATCCAATATATGTATAGCCTGGATTAGATTATGGACATTGTTAATACTCATGCTTTTTTTGGACAGGTCCGTTAAGCGATCAGTTACAGGTTTTTGATAATGTCCCTGTCGACTCCTAAGTAATAGTTTCTTAAGTTAGAATTAATTTTGCAAATAAAGAGACGACAACTCACCACAAATGAGCGCGAATATGTTCAGCAAAGGAAGCTTAAACAGATAATTCTGAAATTGTAAGTGGCAGCGTCAAATCCATCCCTGGGATCAGGACTTTCTTGCGTAGGTATTAGCCGGTTTAAGAATGCCGACTTTTCAGAACTGACGTCTACGAGCAGTCCGCGTATTTGGGCATCATATATATAATTTTCACCATCCACTAAGGGTACTATATCCTTATATTTTTTTTAACACGCGGCTGAAGTGATTTCGAAAAACTTACGTGGTATAGCGACAGCACGCAACGCAATTTTTTGTCATGTTCGCCAGTTATGGCCAATATATAAGTACCCGAATCATTAGACAGACACTGTTCTATTTCTAATTTAATTAAATCTTCCGGTGTAGAGGTAATTTTAACGCTGATGAGTTCATACTTAAAAAACTTCAGCTATCACCACAAGAGGTTTACCGTCATTGGACCATTCCAGTTTTCGTCGAGGTACACCATATCTTTGGTCAAAGACGGGCTACAATAATGAACAATTTGATGTTCAGGTGGTCTAACAAACTTAGGCTTTTCCAATAATCAACGAAATGGTGAAAATACTAATATTTCTCTTAACCCTTAACAGCCATTTATTTTTCATGCTTACCGTGAACAAGCAATTGCTGTTTTACACATTACAAGCAAGTACAAAATCGCAACAGCTACCTTGGGTTTGAAGTCTTGACTGGTGTTGCCTTCATTGTTGACGGCTAGCGCTCTAGGTGTTTTAATCAAAATGGAAACAACTCTAACCATATTGTTCACCCTAAAAATTAATTCAATGAAACTGACTCCACTATCCGCCCACACCATGAAAGGGAAAACCATCAATTACTGCGGTTAACACACAGAAGATGCTTCACTTATTATTTTCTAAAATCTTTTTTTTATTTTTTAAAATCACTTGTGAAACACATTTCTTTCTTTGTTAAAAGAAAGATTGTAACGTCCGCGAACAAAATTGAGGAAGGATGTCTGTCAGTCCGCTTTTACCACAAGTGTCATATTAACGGTATGCCGTTGTATGACATGGCATGATTTTACTGATTTAACGGCTAGCCTTTAGATATGCGAAGGAGTATAGGGAGAAAAAAATCATGCGAAGAAATTCGGTGGTGGGTTTTTGCTCTTTTTGCTGATTTTAAAAGAAAAAAATATGGATAAAAACATTCTGGACATTATTGCTCAAAATTTATAATGGATCATTATTACGACTTTTATAGCTAGTAGCACAATTTTAGTCATAATTAATAATTTATAACAATAAGAAAGAAAAAAAATAAAAATGTGGTCGTTTTTTTTGTGAAATGCTTGAAGGTGAGCGAACCAAATCACATGATTTTATTAGATGTGGAAAATTTTCTTTGCATAGAAAACCTTGTATAGAAAAACTTTTGGCTTCGTAAAAGTATTAATAAATAAAAAAAAAAAATGTGTAGATTGTATTTTATCAGAGACAGTGCTATTGGTACATTTTTATTGTTCGAAATTTGAAAGAAATGGTTTCTTTAAAATAAGTGGATTTTTAGTAAAAAGCAAAATTAAATAATTAAATGAAAAATTCAACTAAAACAAAAACCTCTCTGTCTATGTATAAAAGTAATTAAAGAGGAAAAAATTTTGTTCTTAGCTGGGCATAAATAAAAAAAACGACAGTTGATATATGTGTGCGTTTACTATACCACACACAGTACATAAGTTAGCTAAAGAATAATTTAGAATAAATTGCAAATTAATCTGTAAATTGATTTCAAGATTTAGAAAGTCGGTAACAAAACGACTAAATAATTATAATTAAATAACTCCTCTGTTTTTCTTTTAAATTAATATAAGATTGTACATTGATTGGAATGTTAATTGAAAATAAAATCTATGACTACAAGCACATATATGTGGAAAAAAAAAATTGCTGAAGTAAAACAAAAAAGAAAGACTTTTTTTTCTGGCAAAATATTGAGGTTGCGCTCTAATTAAGGCGAGAAGGAAAGCTTCAAAATATAGTCAGAGAAATGGTGAACGGTGGCAACCTAAGGAAGTCTACTATCAACGTCCATTACTAGTGCAGAAAATTATCTCGAAAATAAGTGTTTCAAAATGAATTTAATTAAAATGAACCAAAAATATAAAAAAAAAAAAAATCAGAAAATTCAGTTTAAATTGAACAAAAGTTCTCTTTCGAATATACTAATTCTAGTATTGTGTGAGGTATTTTTCCATCAACGTAGACAAGTTTTATTTGTTTTTTGAGAAAGATTGCTTTTATTCGAGCTAATATTTGTTTTCTAAAAAAAAAATTCTCCATAATCTATATCTCGGTGTGCTTTTGTTTACGTCAAAATCTTTAAGCAGAAAGTTTATTGTGCACTTTCTGAATTATGAAAGCTTATTATACAGCCCACATCACTGAAATGTAGGAAAAATTACGATATCACCACTTTCGGTATATTCCGTCCATTTTCAGGCTTACGAGGCTTATATAAAATGGTGATTAAAATTCTCCTTAAAACTTATATAACTGCTTTAAATCTCCGTCTCTTTCATTCCTTGATCAGTACAACACTCAAACAAATTTCAATTAGAAAGCCAATCGATAAGCGATTTCGCTACAAATAGAATATTTATTAAATAGATATATTTGGAGATATTTTCAAATATATTTTCAAATTGCTATCCTCTGATTATACATCATACTTATAAGGTATTTTTCGGGTTAACGCAATCGCCGTGATATCACTAGAATAAAACGAAAGAAAACTGCCATAGAAGCTCAGGGAGCGGACAAAGCTGTCAAAAAGAAGCCAAGTAAGCGGGAAGGTCATGCCATTCCCGAAGAATTTCACAACAATGCAGATACAAGAAAAGTTCATTTATTGGACATTGTTGGGAACGAGCTAGAGATGTGGTTGCAATGAAACTAAAACGATCCATTTCTATAGAGAATTGTAACTGGTGATGAAAAATGGGTCCTGCAATGAGCAATGGGTCCAAAATGAGCAAAGCAATAGAACATGGCCGTTTCTCACAACACCAAAACAGGTTATCCACAGAAGAATTTGCTGTCAATGTAGTGGTGTTAGCAGTTGTCTATAATGAGCTGCCGCATAGCAGAACAATTAATTCTGGCGTGGGTTGTGGACAACTAATCAAATTAAATGAAGCCTAGCAGTAGACACGTCCAGGATTGGTCAACGGAAAAATATTTCTTTTCATCATAGCAATGCAAGACTTCATACTTCTTTCCTCATTCGCCAAAAATTATCGGAACATAGCTTAAATGTATTATCAAATCCACCATGTGGTCCTGACCATGTTTGCACCATCACTTTACCATCCCCTTCGTTCTCTGCGATAGTTTTTAGTTTTCATATCAGATGACAGTGTAAATTGGTATATGGAAAATCTTTTTCGCTGCAAAAAATCAGAAATTTTATGAGGAGGGGATAATGAAAATGAGTTATACGTGACAACTTATTATTGAAAAAATGCAAAAAAAAAAAAAAAAATATATATATATAAATATAAAGTTTATTCCTTATATAAAAAAAGTTCTTTTATTTCATAGTGAAAAACCGCCAAAAATTTCTGGACTACATAGTGTCTTACCAGCAGAGTGTTTACTAATGCTGCTTACATCCTAGACCACTTGGGTTATAAGCGTATGCTTAGTTTGTGAGGATGTACGCAACACCCAGGAGGACGAGGAATAGACGCATCTTTAATTATACCGATCAATACAAAAAGTCATTCTAAGCTTGGCTATCCGACTGCCTGTTCAACCCACAAGTCGCATATTATTTGATGAAACTTAGTACACTGACATATTTTTGATTGCGAACGAATCTTATTGAAATGGCTCGCTTACTCTTGTGTACAATTTGTAGGCAAACGCATTTTCCATCATTGAGAATTGTAATCAAACATATACGCTTACTCTCATATGGACGCAATTTTTAGACAAACACATTTTCAATTATTGAGGATTGTAATCCAACATATTCGCTTACTCTCATATGGACGCAATTTTTAAACAAATTATTGATTTCTCATTTACCAATTTATAAACAGCCATTTGGTTGCGCAATACCATAATCAGCAGTTGATTTTTTAATTGAAAAAACGCAATTATTAAAATCAACTAAAAAAGGAAAGATAGAAATTGCCTTATAAAAGAAAAAGAAATCCTAAAATTAAAGCATAAAAAAAAACTAGTTAATGATAATGTTGCGGATAAGTCAGAGGCGTTCAAAGAATTTGCTGCACAAACTAGCACTTTAATGATTGATGAAGATTCTTCAAAGCCTTCGTCAAAGAAAAAGCCTGCTAAATCTGTATCTACATCTAGTGATACAGAAGCAGACAATAGTAATTCAACCAAAATCGGCATAGAAGCTGCAACGAAGGATATCACCCTAGATGGCGCCACGTCTTTAAGAGCACAATTATGAAAGTTTTTTCCTGAAACATTGTGTAAGTCTTTTTCTTCATCTAAGGCAGCGTACAAAGTGGTTTGAAACAACTTCCTTATTCAAAAAATCAATACAATAGGATCGTTGCAATGCCTCCTCAAATTGACAGGGCTTTTGCAGCACAATAGCTAAGTTCCTCGCACGGTTTTCCACGCCACCCTAGAGGTACCTTGATAGACGCGTTGCCAATTGTTTTAAATGGCTGGCTCCCAAATAGGCCTACACCATTGATATACTTACTTTAAATTTACAACAGTATTTACAATAATAATACATAATAATACAAAATAATACGTAATAAATAAAAGTCCTGCTAAATACACATAATAATGATATATAACATACATACATAATCCATAAAACAAAAATTAATAAATAAAAATTGCCGCTATGCCGGTGTGCTGACATCTGCAAAAGAAAGATATTGTGATTAATAAATTTTATATATAAAGATGTTGACAGACTTACCTTTTGGCCTACGGAGGTATCGCATTTGCTGACAAGATGAGTGGAGGTGTATGCCTGCTTTTTAAACTAACATAAAATAAAAGTAAGTAAATAAATTATAAATAAGAATAAATAAGGATAAATGCAAACTTACCTTTGGAATGCAGCGAATCTTACATTACGATGAGGCGATGAGCGAAACGTTGGACTTTTACGGGCGAACTTCTTTAATCCAAAGTAAAAAATTTGAATGCAAATTACAAATATACTAATATATATCTATTATATTTGATTTACCGTTTATTTGTGGTTCTCCAAGCCCAATTCTCCATCCCATTCCGCTGAGCGATTTGTGGGCGCACCTTTCCTATCCTGAAATAGAAAATGAAAAATAAGTAATTTATAAGAATTCACTTAAAATTTTAATTACCTTTACTTTGCAACGTTTTCCGCCCGACTTTCCTTCAAAACGAAGACACATTTTTAACAATTTTCTGAACCCAGTTTATCCCAGTTAACAATAAATGAATTACGAAGCCTAGCAGATTTGTTCTGTGCGTCACTCCGTTATTGCAGAAGCCTGCTTCCCTGAAGAATGCAACCCGTGCTACTATTGTTGCCTGCAGGCGCTTGTCGATGTTTTCTTCTATCATATGGTTCATCATCACGAACTTGTATATGTCACAGACGTTATGAGATGCGCCATATACTTCAGGCTTGGCGAATTCGGGTTTTAGATATTTGTGGGCTTTGATGACGACGTCTCTCGGGTCATTTGCATCTTCTTTTCTTACCGTGAGATCTTCCAGGCATACTTGGCGATGCAGCTGCTCATGTATGTACTGGGTTATTCCGCAGCCCGTGAATAGCGAGATGTAGTCGTCCTCTTTTCTAGCTATTTTTCCGGTAACTACATCGTCGAATATCACACCATCTTCCAAATGGCAGCAAATCTTCTTCGGCCTGTTCTCCCATCGTGTAATCCATCAAGTTTATAAGATGGTAATCGTCTGTGGTACACTGTCTGCTGCCCCAAAAATTTTTTGGAAATTTAATTAGACGTTTGATCAGCTTATTATTATTTGGGTCGTCGGTCTGGTACGTTTTCTCTGCACTAGCGCTATCTTGCAGAAGAAACATTCCAGTATGTCTTGGCTTATCCTGTAGGACTGAATAGTTTCACCAGGGTACTCCTCCAGCAGCCCATCCATTAATTTCATATATCTGTCTATAGTTTGCACGGTGTCGCCCGCTACCAGTTCCGCCTCGAGGTGGTATTGAGGTGTTCTTTAACTGTTTCTAGCTCTGCTTTTTGGGCCTGCCAATTGGTGCTGTTGATTTTGCTGTCATGGAAAACTGAGTTAAATTTTGTCATGGCGGCATAGAGTTCGTACGTCCGAACTTCTACGTCACTACTGATGATTCCTCGCTCAAGTGCTATTTCCAACATTGCTGGCATAGCTGGTGTAAAAAATTGGAGTGCTTCGACTATAGACATGACTGAAGTAATAAGCAAGCTGGCACCTCTCCTCTTCGTTTTTCGCAGCCAATTTTATACAATAGTGCCTTTCAACACAATTACAGGGAGTAAAGGACAAACCACGGGTTTAACAGCTCTTACAGAGTGCAGGATTGTAAAATTAGTATTTGGGTATTCTAAAAATCGAAATCATAAAGTTAATGTACGCGGATTCAAATCTCACTGCGGTAAAGTTTACCTTGGCAACTATAGTAAGTGGTCAGTCGACGAAGGCGTTGTACACACCTGTAACATTAAAAGGAGAACTTTTTTACAAATTATATTGATGAAATTTATATCAGTTTTCTATAACTCTAAAATTTGTGTTTTGAATATTACCTTTTTATTACGTATTTTAAATTGACGGCATAAACTATTTAGGCTCGTGTCTCAACACTTAAATCTACACCATGCAGCAGAATAAGTGAAATAGTCGTAAACGGAGTCACTTTTCATAAATGTTTTGACTAGTTTGTTTTTTCTATTTTTATATTTAATTCTCTTGTTAAATCATGCTGGGCACAGGCTTCAAGAACGAGGTTTCTTGATCGGAACGGATGAAGAAATAGCTAGGTTCAATACGTTATAAAGTGATGATATTGCGGTTTCAATTTTTCCAGCAAAAAAATCGAGCATAATGGGTGATGAGATTGAGGCAGTCAAATAGTAGTTTTGTTAAAATCATACTACTTATTGAGGAGGTTCGATTTGGCATGTTAGAGCAGTTTAACGAACCATCATGCCTATAAGAGAAGGAAATACAAATTGCTGGATAATATGTATCCTCAGCTAAACTAAAATGCGGACAGCGATTTACCACTTTCTACGGAAAATTGACAAAGAAAAGATCTGGCCATCTGCCATTACAATAGGAGTACGGTCATATTGCAGTAAATTACGATCAAATAATTAATCGAAAAACACAATAGCTCTATCAATGTTGAAGTGGGGACCTAATAAGTAGAATTATCACTATAACACCAAGTAAATTGTGGCAAATTGAAGTGCCCTCGACGGTGACTATATTAGTAGGTTTAGACTTTTTGGCGACGTCACAAATTAGGGCCGCGTGTTTCTTATAAATGGAGATATCCGTATTTAGGAGAATATAGAATCAAGTTACGTATAACTTTTTATTGGCAATTCTCGCCTGAAAGGCAATGAATTCAACGTCGGGAGGAGTGGTTGCGCTTAAGTTTATTTTCAATTTATAAGGTTACGCCTAAGTTTATTTTCAATTTATAAGGTTGTGCCTAAGTTTATTTTCAATATGCAAACACAGCCATTTGGTTGCGCCTAAGTTTAAGTAATCTTTATAATTGATACATAGCGTTAGAAGGTGGTCTCTTTTAGAGACAAGCGTTTCAATAGAAATGATCTTTAGAATACGAATCGGTCTTGAGGGTGTATCTATTGGTTATGCAAAAAGTTGTCGAAATGGGTGGGAGCAATAAATTACTATATGAAGCCGATGAAAGTATGTCACTGCTTATTAAAAACGCCAACACCGACGACGCTGGTATCTACTCGTTCCATGCCGTGAATGATTTGGGTGAAGGTACTTCAGAAATTAATTTAACCATTAAGGGTAACAGAAAGTGTTTTATTCTAATAAATTGTTTGCAATAAAAATATTATTCTATCTTTAGCTCCCCCTAAAATCAAGAAGATTACAGATGTCACGTGTAACATTAGCGAAACAGTAAGAATAGAAGTGGAAGTGGACGGATTATTTCCTATACAATATGAAATTATTTCTCACTTCCATTACAGTTCGACGCAGCTACCACGGATTATTTTCTATAAAATATGAAATTATTTCTCACTTCCATTACAGTTCGATACAACTACCACGGATACTATCTGAAATTATTTCTCACTTTCATTACAGTTCGACACAACTACCACGGATTATTTTCTATACTGTATGAAATTATATTTTAGGGACATTAAATTAATTACTACTGTAATTAAATCAAAAGAAATAATAAATAAATACATCATTTTTCAATACACAATGTGCAACAAAAACTTTGGACACGCTCTAGTAGTTGTTTTTAATATGCATGCTCATGAATTACTCCTTTATCAATCACTACAGCTTTCGATCATTTCACTGACAAAATGTTCTCGTACGTTTCGCTTGCAAAATAAAACCAAAATCATGCAATCTTCACATCCTTCTTTTATTTTCGCTTTCAACTTTGCAAGTGTACTTCAAAAACGTTGTGTAACCGACTTTACACAGTTCGTGCATGTTTGCGATGGCTTAGGGGTTCAATCGGAATTTGGTCCTGTACCGGTTGTTGTGGGTGTGGCTCTATGCTAGTTGTGTACATACTTTTTTCATTTTTTCCTTTTTTTCCTTCTTCTTTGTTTTATTGTACTTATACTAAGTTTTAATATTAATTAATTAAAGATTTATTTTAAGAGGCAATTAAACTCGACTGTCAAAATT
Organism: Glossina fuscipes; assembly: GCF_014805625.2. Classification (NCBI taxonomy): domain Eukaryota; kingdom Metazoa; phylum Arthropoda; class Insecta; order Diptera; family Glossinidae; genus Glossina; species Glossina fuscipes. The sequence continues at coordinate 1,112,418 of NW_023998646.1, forward strand.
TTTAGTTGAGTTTCTTGTATAACTGGAATAAAGAAATAAATAAAAAAAATAGAGTTGAATTCATTGGTTAATTTGATTGCACCGATAAATTTATCCTTGGTAGTCCTTGTAAGTAGAGATTACTATTGTTGAAATATTATGACAAAATTTGAAGCACTGGCGGTTTATGGCGCAAGGACAATCGATGCTGAAACTGAGTTGGATGGAGCCACCTTTCTATAATAGTCATTGTATGAACAAAATTTTTCGACAATATGACTGCATAATCATATTTTGACATACTAGATTGATATGGAAAGTTCGAACGAGATCAACCAATTTTTTGAGCTTTCAATGTAAGAAAACATGCCTCAACGTCGAAACAGAATATATTGTTTGGTAGTTTGTCACGAAAGAATTGCATTAGAAGAAGTGATGAAGGATACATGTACATAAGGCTGTATGCAGAAAATGCACAAGCAGTAACTGCGTGTGGTCGCATCTATAATGTATTCAAAATCAACAACATTTACCGATCGAACATATACATCCCGGTCACCGATTACATTTTATTTCGCTTGCGACGTGTCGTTCTCCCTGATCACCATATTTGTAGAGGTATATGAATCATCACCCGGTTTTATAAACAGAATGTATTATTTACTTATTCCAAGCCGATTTTTTAATATGCGTTGTATTTAATTGCTTGCTGTTCCGTACTTTGTGGAATAATTTTCACCATCATCAATAAATTTTCTTTAATTTTACACACATCTTGTTTTGTTATTTACAACCGGTCAATATTTAGCAAAATATTCAATTTACATGCACAAAAGATTTTTGTGCTCATCAATATAAATTGATTAAATTTTATTTATTAAAGTAAATGTGTTTTGTAACAATACTGTAAAAGAAATTTCAAATAATAAAAATAAATTATTAACATTGTTTGTTTATATCGTTGGTTTGGCTTTATTGGTTTCGCCAGCATCAGATTTCACATTTGAATTTATTCGTAAATATCCTCTACTATGGAAAATGTCCCCGACGGGGATACATGTTTGTATACTTCAATAATACAAATGTCCCAACTTTCAAAAATGTAAAGAAATTTTATTTGTTAAAGTAAATTAAATTAAAAATTAAATTTTATATATTAAGAATGTGCTTTGTAACAATACTGTAAGAGAAATTTCAAATAATAAAAATAAATAAATTATTAACATTGTTTGTTTATTGGTTTAGTTTTTTTTTTCCTTTTGACAATGGTGTTGATCTTTTTTTATGTGTCTATGACTGTGCAGAGCATTAAAATTCTTGGCCTCTAATTTGCACCGATCACAATGTAACGACATAAACGTAGCTACCTCTTTATCCACAACCAGACAAGCATTGTTATGAGAATAGTCAGTATAACGTTAGAGGTGAAAAACTGACACTCTTTGTCTTATTTTTAATCCTGTGATTCATTAAGAACAAAATTATTCATTCGATATTTCATATTTTATTTCATATTTTAAAAATCGTATTCAAAATATCTTTTTCAAAATATCTTGGCACATACAATCAATATCTCTTCCCAAAGAATCTTTTCTTCTTTTATTTTGCAATCGCGAGCTTATTCGAAATTGGAATCACGAACTTATTCGAAACGAAGGAGATACCAAAGAGATTCCCAAGAAAAGTATGGGAATCTCAGCTGGGTCTCCTTCTTAATACATGAAATATATTAGTTTGGGGAAAAAGAAATCCATTATTTTTATATGAACTTC
>NW_023998646.1:1114568-1134884 GCF_014805625.2 Glossina fuscipes
TCAACTTCGATCATTTCTCCGATTTTATCGACATTTTCGACGACCGGGCTACCTGTGCGAGGTGCATCCTTAACATCAAAAATTCCTGAACGGAATCTACGAAACCAAAATTGCACATAATTAGCTGTTACAGTATCGGAACCATAAACACCATTCACAATTTTAGCGGCCTGGCTTGCATTTTCGCCTTTGTCAAAGGAAAACTGTAAAATGTACCGAATTTTCTCTTTGTTCACTTCCATTTTTAACACGCTGTAACTCACAACAGAAAACAGCAAAAGAATTTTTTTTACTGCGAAATGTACAGTATGTAAATGTACAGTATCGGAAATTGTTTGATCGATACTTTACGAGAAATCTATCAGTGGAGTCATCTACCGAAAAAATAATGGATTTCTTTTTCCCCAAACTATTATTTTAAATAAACGAAATAAATGCACTTACCATTAGTATATATTATTTTATAACCTTGTTAAAATTGTTTAAAATCAAATTTCTGATTTTGAAATTTTTTGGGATTTTTCTTATTTCACTTTTTAACAAATTTCTTTTTGTAATTTTCAACCTCCTTTTCTTGCTCTTTTTGCAATTTTTTGTCGCTATCAGTCTCTTCTTACCACTCGTTACTCGTTGTATACTTGTGAAATGATTTTACTGAAACTAATTGAATTGCATTGAGTTGAATTTTCGTTAGAACGGTTAAAAGCCGTCATCTGGTTTTTTCTGGTTCCTAATAAGAATTCCCTTTTGTTGAAAATGGAGACGAGAAATCGTAGAGTTGTTTTCAATAAATGCAATTATCCCCGAGATGCAAACAATTTCATACATGTTTATATACATAAATATCCCAGACCATAAATATCCACGACCACAAATAACCCAAGCAATGCGGTTGTATACATGTTTATGTATATGTATACATAACGTGAATTCTGTCCGCACGCACTATTGTGATATCTGAAATCTGATTAAACATATTTTCTAAAGGTGATTAGAGGACAGAATTATAAGTTATAATAAGTTATAGTATATATATATATTTACTACATTTTTTATGTCTAAATACGCAGATGTACGCGCATTTGTAAAATTTTAAATCTAGTTAAACGTGGTATTGTTGTTATTGTTAGTTGACTCATAGGTTTGCGTTTCAGACACATTTTGGTTGATTTTGCTCATTTTGAGAGATCTGTCGATTTTTGGTAATGTTGAGAGACAAGTTGTTGCACTTGTGCCTATTTATTCTTTTTAATGAATTCTTTTTTTTTGTCCTTCGCAATTATTTTTTTTTTTCTATAATAATTGAGGAATTTTTGATTTTGTGCTTAATTTTTATTACAAAGTACACAATAACAACTGATTTCTTAACTTACTTGGACGCACAAATTATCAGCCGACTTCTCACTTCACAATCTTTTCGGAATCTCCACGTTTCATTTTCTTTTTCTTGCTTCATTAATGCCATTTCTTTTTTCTCTTTTTTTTTTGTTGTTATTAAATGAACCTAATTTTACTAATAGAGTAGTTGTAATGTCAAAATCTAGGCAACGTTAGCCTTGCATAATTGAATTTATTATACTTTTTTGCTAAAAAAACAAGACCGCTCTTTTCCAATAGCTTTCCACATTATTTCGTATCGATCAAAAGCAACATTTTTTTTTTCCTTATATACCTCTAGACTAAAAACATTTTTTCTGCTTAAACTTTTCTTAATCGTCTATTAATGCTTCCCAACCATTTGTTTTACAAAATAAAATCACCTTTTATCAATAGTTTTCATTTTGTTTTATAAAAAAAATCATCTACATTATCCACTTATTAAAAAAACTTTTTTTCTTTGCTTCTTATTTGCCTGAACAAAACTTCAGATCATCTCGAATCATCTCCCTGCTGAGTTTTCTTCAAGCCCAAAAAAAAACTTTTTTCGTAAAGTTCTTCTTTTCGTTTCTTTTCACGATCCCTCTGTTACGAGGAACGTACAGAATAGTTTTCTGCATTTAGCCGTTACTTTTAATTTTAATTTCTCTGTACACAATCCGCATGCAATAACAATATATATAAGTGTATAAAAAAAGAGCATTTATCTCCCCTTGAACGCATCCTGACTTGTTTTAGTAAATTTTTAGAGACCTGGCATTCGATTTTCGCATATTTTTGAATATTTCCTGCACATATTCTTTAATAAATTATATATTCTTCTTCTTTCTATTCTTCGTATATTCTTCTTCTTCATTTTAATATTCTTCATATATTCATTAATAATGTTTAATATTCTTTCTATTCCTCATATATTCTTCTTATATTCTTTGATACATACTTTATCTTCATTTTAATATTCTTCATATATTTTTAAATAATCTTCATATATTCTTCTTATATTTCTATGCATTCTTGGGAGCTAATCAGATCAGTTTTTCCGAGAGCGTACCGCAGTAGTCTGGATATTCAATTGTCCTTTTAAACTCCTTTGCAGGTTAAGTTTGTGTATTATTTAGAGGAATCATTAGTAAATGTTGTTGGTAGAGGATTTCCGGTCTGTACACTGCATCTTGTGTAGCAGTGGCTTTACAAATTTTGAGAAAAGGATCATAGCGATTGGCTTTTAGTTGGGTGGGATCGTTAGTAGATGTCCCAATAAGGTAGAGTCTTTGAAAATGTAACAGAAAAAGTTATGCCCCTTGTTTCAAATATAATGTTATGTGTTGGTGTGTTTGATTTTTGTTTTTCTTGTTATTATTTTTTTTTTGTTTAGTAAGACATTTAAATTTAATTTTTGGTTTAAATATCTATTCTTTCTATATTTTAATATTCTACGTAACTATCTAATATATTATTTTTGTATTGGTTCTGCTCATCTTTATAAAATTTTTTATTTTTTTTTATATGTATATTTTCTAATTTTGGGTGGGATGAATGCCTCTTTTTGTGTGGTTGGCACGGAACTGCTGTCTATGTTGACAAAAAATAGCGGATGAGCGTGTTCGACGTCCAAGGGGGTGGGATCACTGTGTGGGCGGTTGTTATAGAAGGTGTATGATATTAAATACTTCGTATGTTGGCAGGTTACTGCTGGGTTTGTGGGATCAAAAAATTTTTACTGCCTTGCGGTGGGAAAAATTTTGGGTGTTTTGCAGAATCGGTAGACTTAAAAATTTTGGTTGCCTTAAGAAGATTGGCTGCCATTCAGGATCGGTCGCAGAATCGGTTGCAGACTCGCCGCAGGGTAAGTGTACCGCAGTTTAGCCCTAAGCTGCACGGCTTCAGTGCGCCCAGTCTTTCCGTCTCACAAAGTGCCAATATAGCTCGGCATGAGACAGTCCATAATCAGGCGGATTGAACGCCTTTTACTTTGTTACCGAATTAAACGCTTGGTTATTTCGAATTGCTTGATAACAATTGAGTTCTTTATTGAAAACGTGCACTATTTATACTTAATACAGTACTGATGACATATGCTTGAAGGCAGTTCCTCCCAGAAAGGCAATATTTGTGTCAAGGCTGGCACCAGATACATCTGTTGAAAACATAAAGGGATATCTGGCAGCGAAAGCCCCTTCTGTTAATTTAAAGCGAGTTAGTATTTTCAAACTGGGTCCTTCTCAATCTAGAGCTATCTCATCTTTTAAAATTCTAGTTCCGACCGAAAATATGGATTTGATTTTAAATAAACCTTTGTGGCCGGTTGGATCCTTAATTAAGGAATTTATCCCTCGGGACTGACCCCGTAATGCGAATGCAGTAGCTCTTTCCCTTCAAAAAACTAAATATTTCTTCAGCCTCATTTTCTCTCATTTATCAAAATGTTAGGGGCCTAAATGCAAAAATTTGTTCTACCTTCCTAAATTCAGTGAGCACGGAGTTTTCCTGTCTGGTCTTCACTGAAACATGGTTGAAGCCGGATCTACATTCGTCGGAGCTTTTCCATAATTCGTTTCAAGTTTTCAGAAACGATCGTTTGTATCGCAATGGTGGTGGTGTTTTAATTGCTATTTCTACGGCACTCCCCACCTATTCGTTGGAATTTCCAACTACTCCCGATGTTGAATTTATCGCCATTCGAGTGAAATTTCCTAAGAAACACTTATATGTGACCTGCTCCTATATTCCCCCAAATTCGGATATCTCAGTATATAAGAAACAGGCCGCCCTCATTTGTGAAGTGGCCAAACAATCTAAACCTACCGATATAGTCCTTGCGTTGGGTGACTTCAATTTGCCTCAAGTCAATTGGTTTTACAGTGATAGTTCTGGCTGTTTGATCCCTTCCTCAACATCTGATAAAACCGTTGTGTTCTTCAATGAATTATTTGATAATAATTTAGTTCAATACAATGGTATCCCTAATTGTAATGGGAGATTTCTTGATCTCTGCTTTGCAAATTTTCCTGAGGTTTGCGTTAATCGTTGTCTTCCGTTTAGTTTACCTGAGGATCCATATCATCCAGCATTGGGTGTTTCCTTTCATTACAAGTATGTTGGTTCGTTGAACTTCTATAACGTTCAAAATTCAAATTTTTCATATCAACTTTATGATTTCCATAAAATCAATGTTTCCATACTAAAATCACATCTTTCTCATTTTGTGCTCGATTTCTCAGAGGGAAGCATTGATAGCTTACTGTCGTCGTTCTACAATATATTAAATCAAGCTATTTCTGCATCCGTTCCGATCAAGCAGTCCCGTCCTCGAAGCAAGGGTCCCCCGTGGTTTAATAAAACAATTAAATACTACAAGAATAGGAAAAACAAGCTTTTCAAAAAATTTTCGAAAAGTGGTTCTTCTCTCGACTATTTCGTTTACTCTGTTGCAAGGCATAAATTTAATACCCTCAACCGCCAATACTATTGCAGTTACCTTCAGTTTGTTAAATCCTCCTTGTTTGCTAACCCTAAATACTTTTTCAAGTTCGTTAATTCCATAAGAAAAATCTCCATAAATCCGTCGTTTGTGTCTTTTAATGGCTCCGAGTCCGCGGATGATTTTGAAACCTCAAATCTCTCTGCGGAATACTTCCGACAGAACTTTTCAACTGCCAATTTTGATTTATCGGTAAATTATCCATATCCGATTTCTAATTCGATTTCAATTCCTAACTTTGTTATATCTGAAAATGACGTTTTTGAAGGATTGAGCTCTCTGAAATATAATTGTTCGCCTGGACCTGATGGGATCCCCTCATGTGTACTTATATCTTGTGCTGGCGAGCTTTGTGATGTTATCTCAAAGATTTTTAATAAGTCTTTGAATTTAGGTGTTTTCCCTTTGGGTTGGAAGACTTCTTTCCTTATTCCTATTCACAAAAGTGGTAGTAGGCAACTTGTAGAGAACTACAGAGGCATTGCCAAGTTGAGTGTCTTACCTAAACTGTTCGAGCGAATTTTGGCTCAGCATATAGCCTTTTCCATGAAATTGTATATTTCTCCTTTCCAGCATGGTTGTCGAAAGGGAAGATCTACGGTGACCAATCTGTTGGAGTTTACTTCTCATGTTTTCAAGGCTTTTTCTAGTGGTTCTCGCACTGATGTCGTTTACACTGACTTTAGCAAAGCGTTTGATATGGCTAATCATAGACTTCTTAGATTTAAACTCCAGACCTCTGGCTTTCCTCTCTTCTTAGTGGAATGGTTAAGCTCTTATCTGTATGGTAGATCATTCAGGGTTTTGTTTAACCTCATTACCTCGGATGAATTGCCCGTGACTTCTGGCGTACCTCAAGGTAGCCACTTGGGACCTATTTTATTTAATTTATACATCAATGATTTGCCCTCCGTGATTAAATTCAGTGAGATTTTAATGTATGCTGATGATGTGAAACTGTTTTCTTCTTTTTCCGTAGAATCGCAATCACATCATCTTCAAAGTGATTTGAACAATTTGGTTGCATGGTGCTCTCTCAATCTTCTGAAACTAAATCTAAATAAATGTAAGAAGCTTTCTTTCTTGAGAAGGAAGTCGTTTAGTACTCAATATTTCATTGATTCGCACAGGTTGGAAGACGTCGATTCGTTCATAGATTTAGGCGTTCTATTCGATCATAGGTTACGTTTCAATTTGCATATTGAGTCCTCGTTAAGCAAAGCTAGGTCCGCGCTTGGTTTTATAAAGAGGTGGTCCAAAGAGCTTGATGATCCTTATATTACGAAAAGGCTTTACACGTGTTTGGTTAGACCTATACTTGAGTATGCCTCCGTTGTGTGGTCTCCTTCATATAGGTGCTACGTAGATTCAATTGAATCTATACAAAAGCAATTCTTGCTGTTTGCCCTTAGGAATTTGGGTTGGGACTCGATTTCCCCTCTTCCACCCTATGAAAATAGGTTGCTTCTGTTATCCTTACCGCCACTCGAGAAACGTAGATTTGTTCTTGGGGTTTCCTTCTTAATCAAATTAATAAATGGTGCAATTGACTCGCCCGCATTACTTCGTGAGATAGGCTTTAATGTCCCTAACCGTTTCTCTAGGCACTTTATGTTGATAAAGCTTAGTCAATGCAAATATAATTTTGAACTGTTTAACCCGCTCAGAGTTGTTTGCAAGAACCTAAATGATGTCTATCATCTATTCTAATTAACGGACTCTTTAAAGTCCATTAAAGCAATATTGCTTAATAAGCGCGATTTACCTATGTCATACTTAAACTGACTTAACCTTAAATATGTCGTTATGAGTCGAAAATTAATTTGTTGTTAACAATTATCGGTTGCCAAGCTTATGCATGTTTGCGATGGCTTAGGGGTTCACTTGCAATTTGGTCCTGTATCGGTTGTGGGTGTGGCTCTATGCTAATTGTGTACATGCTTTTTTTTTTTTTTTCTTTCTTTTTTTTTCCTCCTTATTTGTTTTGTTGTGCTTATACTAAGTTTTATTATTAATTAATTTTAAGATTTACTTAAGAGTCAATTGAACTCGACTGCCATTTTGTTTTAGTTGAGTTTCTTGTATAAGTGGAATAAATAAATAAATAAATAATTTCTATACTAAAATTATGCTTACCTTAACAGAAATGGTGATTTTTTGATTGTGGCGACTGGCATCGTATTGCATTACGAAATGCAATACTCAGCCAGGTGAAGTGCGACAAAATTTTTGTTTTTCTTTTTTTGCTACAGAATTATGCTGAATTTCAAAGTGGATGCATACGACGGTATGCGATCACACTACAATATATATCAATGTGTATCTTATATATTAATTAATTTAGTTTAAAACGAAATATTTTTCCGCTCTTCCCGCGGATAGGGAATATATGCGAATATTTCCGTAAAATTGTTTGAAGGCGGATTATAATTTATAAAATAGTTACAAATGGATTAATTTGCGATAAATTCAGTAAGCTATTATATAAATTCCGACCTCCAAAACAATTCGGATCAACCTTGAAGTTTGTTAAGAAATTTTCCCTACTATCAAATAATAATTGATGGACGGTTAGTGATTTATTTTATTAATCTATAGCTTGAAAGGACAGACAAGAAACTTTAACTCTGGATGAGAGATAGATAAGAGGATGAAAGATTGCTACATAAACCATAACAACATAGCACAACAAGAAATATATCTCGAATTTTAAAATTGTTGTTTTCAAACCGTTATTACCCTTTAATATCTAAAGATAAAGATTATGCAAGAGGACGAAAGGCATGGTAACATGCAACCTAAATACAGTCAAGAACAAACATTGGTCCTCAAAAAGAGAGGTGGGAAAAGAGTATTGAAACAGCAAAAACGATGAGAATTTGCAAATGGACGGAACCGAAATTGTGAAAATATCAAGGAACTCAATGGAAATGTAAGGGACAACAAAGAAAACTGGTTCCAACCGCATTACGCACGGTGGGTGTATCGTGTAGTGAGAACAATACAGAATTTTGATATGTTTTTATAATAAATTTAATTAATAAACATTAACAGCCAATTTCTAATCCTACAATAAATAATAAATAATTCAGAGCAGACGACAAAAATCTTTTTCACTCTAAATATATTAATGTATCAAACGAAAACGTGTTAAGGTACCTCGAAATCGAATTAATACAAACGATATAAAAGTTAATTTAATACGAAAATCCTCTAGCAACAAGCCTTTCTGTTGTAACCACGATGATAAAAAAGTCCTGATTAGGTCAACATTCCTCACGCTCATAAAAAATTTCTTCCGAAACTCACTATAGTGGCACGCACACCATCTTTAAATAAATGTAAGATATAAGCATTTATGTTAAAGTCATTACATCTTATCGAATTTTTAAACTTTTAAAGGTTTTGTAATTATTATTTTTATTGGACATTTTGGAATATTTTTGTCAAACCTTATATCGTAAATTTCAGCATCATCCCCATAGCGGTCGCACTTACAAAAGAATCATAAATCGTTAGAGGCTGTACGCAAGTTTGACTTATTTTCTTAATTTATAAAAATGGCAACAATCGTAGGTCGGACGGACAGACAATCTCTATTGAATTTATTTTTAGAATATACGTAACTTACAATATATGGAATATATTTGTGGAATTTAAGTGTATGTTATATTCATATATTTTTAATTAATTATTAATTAATTAATCTAAATTAATGTAAATGAATGCAAAAACCAATTCAATAACTGAATAAATAATTGCAATAAATGCAAGAATAAACAAATTTGAATAAATGCAAACGAGCGCTGCATTTCAGTTGATTTTTCCAATTATTAATTTATTTCGAATGTGATTATCTCCGTTCTTACTTATGTCGTTTTTACTTATTACCGGGTCCGCATGATATTCGCAAGAGAATAGCAAACTGTTTGAAATGAGAAAATGAGCGGAAGGTAAAATATATTTGTCCTACATTAAATACATAGGAATAACTTATAACTACATACAGGTACAAAACAAGCCATCAACTCGGATCTTTCACCATTATTCCAAAACACAGCAAATGACATCATCAAGACTTCAAAGGCGTGCACTTATCAATTTTTTACTTTCCAAAATTATAACAGAATAACGTAGTTCAAATATATGCTGCTTGCTCCAGAATAAACTTCAAAAAGCAACTTACAAAGTCTTCACATTGATTACGCGGGTTCTTACCAATCTATCAATGCCAAATCCAAATGGGCTGAAGTGGGCGTGTGGTTCTCTGTACCAACATCAACATCAATCATCGAAATGTTATCCAGCATCTCTACTGGAAAGCGATATCTAGGTGTTATGGTCTCCGATAATCCAACTATGTTCAGAAGTGATGAATTCACAAAATTTTTCCGCAATCGGGAAATTTTCCAAACAGATATTGCTCCCGAGCATCCAGCAACAAATAGTTTGGCTGAAAGGCATGTCCAAACTTTAAAGAAGCACCTGGCGGTGATGTCAGACGATCCATCACCCGTTTTGAAAAAAGTTCGAGAGATCATTTTTCAATACCGAACAAAACCACTACAAAATGGAGGATTACTCTTTTTATGCCTGATCATGGTGAGACAATTAACTGATGGAAACAGTGTCCAAGTCAAATAATACGCCGTAAATAAGCTTTCGTGGAAGCTTGGCACCAGCGCTGAAAAGCTTGGTCAACTCCATTATTTACTCGTCTGGAGAAAGGCTATATAAGTCATCGCGCCTCACTAATGTACAAATGTTTGATATATCAACAAGCCCACAACACAGCCCTGGCCAAGGAAACCGTCCAGAAGTAGATCAATAAACTCGTCAACATCCGGCTTTACTAACCTACATTCTAATTTAAGTACCTTGTCGTGAACCTCCAGTCCCCCATACTCTTACAATGACAGAATCGCTGGGTGGACTAGAACGGCCGTCTCTTTCAGGAACTTCTGCAATAACAGAACCACAGCGGGAACAAGAACAGCCGGCCACTACAGAAAATGCTGAACACACATTAACAATATGGCACAGTTAGGGGTCCATATGTTCGCCTTTCCCTTTCAATTTTTGTGTCATATTTCAGGACGAAAGCTTCCTTTTTGGAGCAGGTTGTTTGTTCTTCTTGCTTTTTGGTGGAGGTTGCTTGTTCTTCTTCCTGTTTGGAGCAGTTTGGTTCCCTTTGGTATGGTCGCGCATAAAATTTTCTTTCGTTTATTGCAAGTGTTAATATGGATTTTTATTTATTCTTCGAGTATATAACAAAAAGTGAAATAGTAGTATAGAAAAATCCTAAAACTACACAATGGGTTATAGATATTATTATTATTATTATTAATTTCGCCAGAGAAATAAATTCTAAGACTAAACTCTTAAAAGCACTAGCATCTAAGGCTATCGGCCTTTATTTTTATTAAAAACTCTTCCGCACTTGAGATTCGAACCCACGACCACTGAGTTGCTAGTCGAGACTCTTGCCTACTCGGCCACCCAGGCGGATGGGTTATAGATAAAAACTAAAAGTTGTAGCCTATGTATCGTAAAAATTTAAAATTATATAAATATAATTTTTCAATATCAAATTCATTTTAATCGGTATGATGAAACTTAAAACATATTTCAAAACAGAGCCCAATAGGTTGTCCATTGTTGATTTTGCAAAACTCACAGGCAATTTTCATTCGATGCTAAGAAAATCATATACTCCATCAACCGTAAAAACCGATCCTAGATGTTGTGACAAACAACACAGTTTGATGCTTTTGGCACAACCACCTAGAGTGGGTGTTTTTTTTATATTTCCGGATTATTCTCGTCGACAATAAGGGCAGTTCGACGTTTCGCTACTAACAGTTCTAACAATTATCTCAAAATCGTGCGTGCTTGATAGATATAGTTGAAAAGGGAGGGCACACTGATAAGGAATTACGGCCGGGAGAAACTGCAAAAAGAAAAGGCACATTGACATTTTGAGTTTCTTTTAAGCCATCATGTCTCTACTTTTCTAGTAAATTTTTATATATTTTTATTTTTTTTTTACATATTGTTTTATTTAACAAAATGACAGAAAATTAAATGACTTTTGTATATCAAATTAGTAACTAATTAACTAATATTAAATTAAATTTTTATGTTTTGTAAAAGTATAATAATATTAATTAGAGGGGAAAAAATGTGTATAATATATTTACAACTAACATGTGTGTTGAAAGCGCTTCCGCCGACTACAATTTTGTTCACAAATTATTTTCAAGTAATAATTATTAAAATCACTACTGATTACAATAACTTATATGTTCTCTGTTCTTAATAAAATAATATGGCGGCATACATATTTGTAGCTGTAATGCCGTCAATATGAATGCAGATGTACAATAAATATACGTTATTATTTTTCTGCACTAAACGTATTACTCCAGGCATCGATAACAAATTTTCATCATTTTTCCATGCAAATTCAAATATGTACAGAAAAGCGGAAGAAATTTTTTGTATGCGTTGGTGTTTATTCTCAAAAGTTTTGTATAATAATTCACGAAATAATTATGGTCATTGTTTTTGTATATATAAAGGCAGTAGATCGATATCGCCTAAAGTCTCCCCGTTCTTCATAAGATGTTGTTGTACAAAGGAGATTTTTCACAGGTGTTTCTAAGAGATCTTATTCGCTTCTGTTGCTTCTTGGCAACACTTATTTGCACAAAGTATCTGAAAAAAAAATTGAAAAAAGAGAAAAAATAAAACATATAAAAATAACAACTGTAAAAAGAAGATTTAACAAATTAAACGTGACTAGAAATTAATTTTTTGTATTACCGAAAACCTTGACGAATTCGTCACACTCTTCTGTTAAAGCAAGATATATATACAATGCTCGTCGTAGCCATCAAATCCAAAATTATTGAAATGAAAAAGGACTTTTGATGTTGGCTTTAGCTATATATATATTGGGGCTATGTATTTTGAATTTTTGTGAATATCTAATTTATATCAGCAAGCGCGGCCATAAATTTTATCATTGCGATGCTTTCTGTTTGTTTTAATCGGCGCACGTGAGAGCTTTTTTTCTAGCTTTCTTCTTGACAACATTTATAATCAAAAAAAAAATCATTTTCTGCTAGTTGTATAAATATTTTACTTGGTGAAGGTAATACATATTTCGGTGAAAAAAGTTGTTATAAAAACCATAGGTTATTAAAGTGCTAAAGCAAATTGCTAACGTAAGGAAAACTTGTGTAACAGTAGCATAACAAATCTAGAAATAATCAAAGAGCGTGAATATAGAAATTTTTCAACAATTACGGTCGAAAATTGTCCGGGAAAATTTCAATTTCCATAGGCCAACTCAATCCAGTTCTCAATACTGTCAAAAACCCGCGTGAATGTAGTCATGTATAATTCCTTCTTTTTATTCAACAATTTAATTTATTAAATACACACAAAATTCTCTAAAAACCGTTAGCTAGTTTTTTCCTTTAGAAGGCTTATAAAAAGAAGTACCATGTGTGGAGAATGGAGAGAGCACAGTATTGCTTTCAATAAATCAAAACGCTGCGATTCTGTTATGTAAATGAGAATGCAAACATTGAAAAAATTAAAACAAAAACATGCATCCTAAAATCTAATCTAAATTCCGCAGAACCAACAGCTCTTAACTCTAGTCAACAAATTACAAGTTGTAATAAATCCAATCTTTCATCCGTTAATCAACCTTCAATGTCAAATTATTCACGTGCGCCCACTCGTTACACTTCAAATGTACGCAACCATCTAAGTACAGGTTATTCTGCCTGTAAAAACAAATTATTCACGCAAAATTCCTATACAGGCATTTTCGACGGAGACACCGACATGTCAACTTAGCCCAGCTACCATTCCTTTTCCATGTCACTACAACTAAATAAAGTTTTTAAAATTCTACTATGGAACATTAAGGGGCTTATTAATAATTTTGATGAACTCCGTACCTTCATAAGTTATTTTAATCCCTTCCCAGAATTCACAAAAATACATCAATGAAAGTTGTCTGGAACAAACACAACAGATCGAATGGGACTTCAAATTTGAACGAAATTTCTGCCATCTGCACTCCCAATAGAACTTTAACTGATGCATTTAAGATTTCTAATTATTTTGGAAACATGTGGTGCGAATACTTCTCTGACAGCAAATTTTCCAGTGCTTTCATCGAAAATAAAAGGACTTTAATTTCTCTTCAAATGGTAATGACAGATATGGCATGTTGCTGGAAAATTGTATACCTACCCTAAAACTTGAAAGTTGTCTTTCCAAATCTAGTGGTCTAGATCGCTTCTCATACCAAATTATCAGTGTTCTGTCTAATTCAAGCAAGAAGAAATTACTGGACCTATATAATAAGGTATTTTTGACTATCCACATTCCCTACATGTGGAAACTGATGACAGTTCTTCCAATTCAAAAGTCGAAACATGTCGCCATCGCATTTGACTATCGGTAAATCTCTCTTTTATCTTGCCTCTCAAAAGTATTAGAATAGATTATAGCATTTAAATTATTTTAGTTTCTTGAGTCCAAGCATCTGATTACAAAGCAGCAAATTGGTTTCAAGTGGGATGGAAGCTGCATCGACGCTCTTTTACATATTGATTATTTTACAACCAAGGCAAAGTCTGAACGGAACCATGTAAAAATTTTCTCAAATGATTTTGAAAAAGTATTTGACGGAGTTGGTTTTCATGTTATTTTAAGCTTCATAAAATTTTGGAATATTGGATCCAATTTCTTCGATTCCCATGGGAATCGAATGAGAGTAAACAATCATCTCTGTGACTTTTTTCCACTAATGAATGGCGTTCCACAAGGATCTTCCTCTCCCCATTACGCTTTTTAGATCGCTTTCAAAGAAATTAGCAAAATTCTTTGCCGTGTACTGAGAATCGAATATTGTCTCTACGCGGACGATTATATTATTTAATAAAAGAAAAAAGTAGCGCGAAGTCAATCAACATTCTCGAATCTATTGAACGACAGATCTCCACATGGGCAAACTCGTCAGGCGCCAAAATTTCTATACAAAATCAAAAAAATTCACATTTGTCGAAAGCAGATATGTGATGCAGGAAATCGGCTGATGCGTATTAATGCCTTACCAGTACTAAATGTGCAGACGCTCCATGTTCTCGGGCTCACGTTTTCCAACAAGCACACTGCCTTCGGTTAAAAAACTCCCTTTTAACAAGGGTAAATTTCATACAGTACGTTGCTTGGAGAAGCCATGCGAATATTAACACTATCGCTTATCTTACCAAAATGCTTGTGTTAAGCAAGATTGACTATGCTTTGATAATTTATGGCAATAGCTGCAAATCTAATATCAACATCCTTAAACCGGTCTATCACCAAGCCGTTAGAGCAAGTTGTTATGCTTTTCGGACGACGCCCATAAATAATAGTATAATTGAAACTGGCCTCCCAACCTTAGAAAATAGACTGTATGAGTTAAAAGCTAAAATAGTCCCTAAGCTTCTTAATTCAAACAAATCCATTCTCGATGATGACGTAAGAAAGATTATTATTGCGAAGTAAATTCCAAAGTCGCCATCTGCAATTGACCATTGTTTGTCGCAAATGAATTGAACATTCCCTTAAATATTTCCCGCTCTTTTGGTGTTAAACCTCCCTGGATTTTCAAAGACTGCTCTTTTGACATCTCACTGTCTGTGCACAAGAAAGAAGATACTCCAAATTACGTCTTCAGGAATCTAATAGCTGAGAAAACCCAAGTATTGGACAATACTGGTTGGAATCTGTTGTACACAGACGGCTCAAAATCTCCTGGTCTGCCTCCTGCTTGTGCGGTGGCAGATGCTACAGGACGGGTTCTTCTCAACCACATATTTCACGAAAGCACTTCAGCTTTCATAACCGAAGCCAGAGCTATCCTTCACGCTGCCAACCTTGCTCATAAAAACAACCTCAAAACCGTCATTGTTACTGACAGTTTGTCTGTATTACAAGCTACCCGGAACCCTTCGACTTCGAGATGGAGCACCATCAACAAATTAAGGAATATAATTACTACACCCGACGGAAAAATTAAAATGTTGTGGGTACCAAGTCACATCGGTTTACTGGGAAATGAGCAGGCTGATCGAGCGGCAAAGTATGCTGCTTCTGCTCCTCTAATTATGGATGATGTCATGGAAAAGTTGGATCTTCAAAGATACATTGGAAGAAAAGTTAAGGAGGAAATTGCTGAAGGAAATTTACAATATCATCATCAACACTACTCTTGCATTAACCCTCAATTAACTCCACCTCTATATCCAACAAATGTTGAGAAAACCAAGATCCAAACATTTTCGAGAATTCGCCTTGGTCATACAATTGCAACTCACCAATGGATCCTGAAGAATTCTTCTCCCCCAATCTGCTGTTGTGGACAAACTCTTACTATAAAGCACATTCTCTGCGACTGCCTCAACTTTTCCTTGGCTAGAAGTATTGCATTTGGAACGATTAACCCTTTGAACATTCTACAATCAGCTTCAGAACAGAATATCAATTCAATATTTTACTTTATTAATACTACTAAGCTTATTATCTAATATCTATTTATTTAAATTAGAGCCGATAGCCTGTGTTGCTAGTGCTCAATGTCTTTTTTTTTAGTCTAAGAATTCAATTCATTAGTCTAAAATTAAAATAATAATAATAATAAAGTCTTAGGAATGTACTTAATGGAAGACGTGAAAGAAGTAACGAATTCTCCCAACAAGTGAAAGATATTTGTCATAAAATCATAAAACTAAAAAGCGCATGATTGAATTGAAAAGTGGCTAGCTGGTTTGCTGGGCGAAAGTATTCGCGCGTATAAATGTCCATTTTAACTGTTACTAATGTAAGTTTTCATATGCCGCATCTACTAAAGGAATTGAATAATTAAATGAAAACTATCTTTCAGCCATGGTATGATAAGATGTAATAAGTAAGGAATGGTCAATCGGTTTTTATAGGCGTGACATTCGATTTTCCCCTATTTATAAAAATTGGCCAGATACGAGAATAAGCATACGCTTAATAATTCGAAAAATGTGAGAATAAGCGTCTGAATTTTTTTACATTTGTTGAATAATTGTTCAAGTATTTGTATAAAAATTTGGCCATGTACGAGAGTAAGCGTATAAAAATATGGCCATGTAGGAGAGTAAGCGTATAAAACTGAAAATGA
This sequence comes from Glossina fuscipes, assembly GCF_014805625.2. Lineage (NCBI taxonomy): Eukaryota > Metazoa > Arthropoda > Insecta > Diptera > Glossinidae > Glossina > Glossina fuscipes. The sequence continues at coordinate 1,130,648 of NW_023998646.1, forward strand.
TAAGTAATTATAGTCAAAAATAAGTTTCTATGAAATTGAATCTGTCCGACAGATTGTAAAGATCCTTAAGATAATCAGGAAGACCAGCTAATTGTTTTTAGTTTTTTGATTTATATAATGTAAGAAGTGCTGTTGTGTTTGATATGTGTGTATTTCCTAACATTATTTAAATTTCATATTTTTATGTGAAATTTTCTTTGATTAGTTATAAAATGTAATTTAACAAAGAAAAATTGTATATCTTTCAAAGCCACAGACCTCAAAAATGATAGCTACCACCATTTCAATAAAAATTTGTATGTCCTTTACGTTGTCACACGTACGGCACTCCCTCTGGTAGTTGAAAGATTCTTCACCAAGTTACAGAACTGTTAAATGAGCCAAAATTTAGTAGCCATTTGTAGATGGTATTTTGATCATAATTTATGCAAGTGTGGTTAGTAGTCATTTTGTAGATGGTATTTTGATCATAATTTATGCAAGTGTGGTTACTAGTCGTTTTGTAGATGGTATTAGTGTGGTTAGTAGCCATTTTATAGATGGTATTTTAATCATAATTCATGCAAGTGTGGGTTTCATAAGATATACTTTCTATTGCCCCGTTTTCCTTTTTGAGATGCGAACTTATAAAAATTATCGAAGAGCGGGATTCTAAATTATCTACCATGATTCTGATAACCCTCTTTTATAAATAAGCAACTTAATAGTCGGCAAATTCAATAAAATTGTTGCATACACTTCGACTCCTTGTTACGTCAATAACAAAACATGTCTTTAGGGGAGATCCTTGGTGTTGATTCAAGTCTATCGGCAAATGCACAGAAATCTAATAAATCTACGAGGACGCGATCAAGATAACACGCATTCTGCAGTTTTTTATGTAAATAATAAATTAACCGCAATACTTATATAAAAATTTAAATTTTAATCTGCTTATGACATCGTGTGAACATTGGACATAACTTGAGTAACCAGCGATATGTTTGGAAACTCTGTAACGGCCGCGAACAAACCTTGGGTAGAGTGTCTGTCGGTCTGTGTCAACCGCAAGTATCGCAATAACGGCAAGCCGTTAGGCAAAATCGTGCGATTTTGTGGTACCGTTTATAAATCGCATGATCTTACGGAATATAATTGTTTTGTTCTTTTCTTCTTTTCCCTTTCATTAAGATACGCAAAATCATGTGATTTTGCGGTATTCCCTTTTTTTGCTTTTACAAGAACAGGCAGAATCATGTGATTTTGCGGTATTCCCTTTTCTTTTGCTTTTACAAGAATAAGCAAAATCGCATGATCTTGCGGGATTTTGCTTGCTTTTGCGAGAGTAGCGGCAAGCCGCTATAGAGAGCAACAGAAAGAGGAAGAGAAAAATTGAGCAGGGATGAGAAGTCTGTCTGTGTTTTGTTTCGAAGATAGAGGGGAGAATTACTTGGCCTATGCTGAGGTGCGGACGTGTCCGCGAGCTTGGTCTAGAAGCGGATAAATAAAACTATTTTTAAAATTGAGCCTTCAAGTGCACAGAAAAAAAAAAGGACATAAGACTAACAGCAACTAATGTGAGAGATCTTTTTAAAGTTCGCGTGTAAAGAAGGTAAAATAGCGCTTAAAGCTTACAGTTTTGCAAAATAATGTCTGAAAATAATGGAAAAAGAAATTATTAACTAGAACTTTATAAAAGAAATACAAGTCGACAGGGATAAAGTAATTGTTAAACGTTAAAAAAAAAAAAGGTTTGCTTGCATCGAGTAAAGAAATTTGGGGAAATCATCATTACTGCTATTTTCGATAAATTTCCATGTGTGCAATATAAAAATGCATGTACGAATGAGTGTATTGTAATAGTGTTTGATGTAGTATCGTGTGTTTAGATTATCTGTTTAGGCCCTACGCTGCTCGGCTGCAGTACGCCAAGTCTATCCGTCTTTTATAATGCCAAAGTGTCTCGGCATAAGACGGTCACTAATTTTAATAGTTCAGGCGATTTGAACGCCTAGTGTTCTTAGCGAGTAAAACGCTTGGTTGAGTTGCTCTATGAACAATGCTTTTCTTTATTTTCTTAGGCACTATTTATACTAAATTTTTACACCAAATTATCTTATTCTAAACAGGATTGTAATTGCTTACTAAATTATCCTTATCACACACTAGATTATTCTTATATAAACAGAATCATCACTGTTTACATGCGACGTGAAGTGTGACATTTTATTTTATAAAAAGGGTTATGCTGAAGTGGCATAATTTTGTCACACTTCAAGTGGATGCATACGATAGTATGCGATCACACTACAGTATACAAATTATGTAAAAAAATTGTGTATTTGATAGAAAAAAATAATAAGTAAAATAACAAAGAAAATATTTAAGAAAAACCCATATACTAGGACCCACATAAAGAGAAGTGTGTGTAGAAAAAAATATTTTTTTCAACAAAGCAATGACTGAAAGAGAAAAAAAGCGAATAGAAGCCACTCACACATGAATATCTGAATTCGTTTGCAGAAACGACCCTCATATCAAAAAGAATAAAAGAAAAGCTCAAAATTTATTAAAATTTTTGAAGAGTGATTGAAAAATGTCTCTTAACTGAAGCAAGTCGTGAAAGAGAAACCAAAGCATAAGTGGATAAAATTACCGTTTCTCTTCGTCTCGCGGTTACCAAGCAAAGCGCACAGCATTCGTGTGTGAATATATTAATTTTAAACGTCATTGACGCTTTTGCGAAATAATAAACGTTAAGGAGAATGTAAATAAGATAGAATTATGGAAATTTTATATAAAATACACTTCCTATTACAATAGCTTTTGCCAAATAATATACATTAAGAAAAAGTTGTTAATATTGAAACATTTAAAAAGAAGAGAATTTACAAAAGAAGTGGTTACAATACCGAAGAAATAAAAACCAGAAAGTTGATGTAAATAAATTGGAAATTATATCTCACCAAATGGAGTTGTTTTTATCTTAAAGTAAAGAAGAAAAAATTAAATAATTAGAACGAAACGAACGCAATCGGCCATAACAACGATAACAGCAACGGCAGCAGTAATGTGATGTACATCATGGATCGTCAATGAAATTCATAATAAAATTCATTGAACAAAGGCTTTAAATTACGCAAAAAATAGGAGGAGGCAACACAGCGAAGTGAAGAGGAAGAGTAAAGGGGGTGAATAAGAGGGCGAGAATGTGAGAAGAAGGAACCAGATGATGTAAGCAGACACTAGCAACGTACAGATTCACGGTCAGGTATTTTAATTCATTTATTTCCTTTTTGTTCTTCTTGTTGTCCCCTATTTACGGAGGAGCCCCGATGTGTGGCTGAGTGCAAACTGCCACCGCTGTGGCTGAGGTCAGGTGAGGGAGTGTGCAGGTGATGGCACCGTAGGGAGGACGTCGGACGGTTACAGACGGACTCACGGTGGACAGACGGACGATAGACAACCGACGAGACTTTTTGTATTCTTTTTCATGAGGCTCAGAGAGCCAAACCCCGTTAAGAAATACGCTCTACCGGCAACAAAGGGGCTAGTACCGTGACAACTCTTTTAAGAAATTTGCTAAATACTTTGCATAGCAAATTTTGTTGATGTCCGCTATTTTGCCTAATTGGACTTAAATGTGCTTATCTAGTTTCAATTTTCTAGCCGAATTCTAAACGGGCTTTGAGCATGGCTGGCTTCGTCGGCTTCTATATAAGAAAGCAACTTGTTATACTTACTATAAACCAGGCAAGGCGGCCACATATAAACGAACACAAATTTTATCCAGTAATGCATATGATGAGGAGAATAGTATAAATAAAGAACGAGAATAATATAAATGAGAATGTGTGACGAATCGACGTTGAACATCTGTTAAGTGAGAAATTGAAGTTCAGTTTTTGTTTAAATGGAGCCTCACCAAATTGAACAAAATTAATCAGAAATTGCAAAATGCAATGAAACACTACAAAAACCTAATTTTTTTATAAAAATGTGCATTACTGTCTATTATTCGTGATGTTAACTGTTTTAGATAAACATAATTTTCGTTTCAAGAAAACCTACACAAAAAAAATTTTTTTTTAACCAAAGTTTGCAACACTCGCTTTTTACATCATTTCGAACAACTGAACCAATCTACAATTACACTTAAATTATCGGGTTTAAGTATTACGGTCGCAGTTGTTTTGTTGTGTTTTATATACTGTAAGGAAGCGTTTTTGCTTCCTTACGAAATACAAGTCCGCCCTAG
>NW_023998646.1:1139884-1252403 GCF_014805625.2 Glossina fuscipes
ATCCTGGATTGGCTGAGTCATACCCTGCCTAAGGAAACTCGTTACAATACATATCTTGCTCATAATTACTACTGTTTATTTTCTGAACATATACGCCATAAATTTGGTGGGTTAGTCCATACCCAAAAAAGAAAAAATGCCGACTCACCATCACCCAAAAAACATAAACTGATCTCTTTGTTTGATAATTCGGTTTTTAAGGGCATTTGATTATATTTTGGCGTGCACGAAGCCATAGCTAAAGAATGCAATGGAAAAGTACCCAAAAGCGATGTCTCTAATAATTTTGGTTGCTCTCAATTTTTATCCATTGTAAACCGACGAACATTCTTTTCTCGCGGATGTCCCTTCGTTTTTCAAATTAAAAATGATTACAGAATTGCGGTTACAAAGAGCCTAACAAAGGATATCATCGGAAAAATTTTTATATTTTACGTTACTGGTGTATAGGTCCCTCAATTTACATGTATTATCCATTCTTCTTTTACAAACCAAAAAAAAATTATGAAAAGTGACCAAGTGGGCGTATAGATGTGTTCCATGTTTTCGATGATATAATTATTCTTTTCAATCCATTTTCCAAAACAATTCTTCAGATCTGTAAACAAATTAATGGAATATTAAATTCAGTATTCTTGGTACTCAGAGATTTCGCTTCGCGGGATATTTTTTAACATGGTCCCGAGGTATTTGCATTTATTGAAAGCAACTCTGTGCTCTTTTCTTTGTAAACAAAAGTGTATATTTTTATAAGCCTTGTACTACTACTACTGTATCCGTATTGAGTCCTCCTTGTTTTAATTTACGTGTTGAGAGATTTGTGTAGGCAAATCTCAAAATCGACACTATTATAAATCTAAATTCGACACTATTCCATCTCGTCTCAAGTCACTCCAAGTCACACTTTCAGTTAATAACACCAAATGCATGATCTTTTCAAAAAAAGGAAAAACCCTACGGTTATTCCGCTTTTCACATATGCTCCTTCCATTCAGTTTGTTGAAACATTGAACTTTTTGAGAGTTGTTCTACTCTCAAAACTCTCTCCTGCTTCACGGTCCTCGTTAAATCTTGAAATTTGAGAAGCTTTTGCGTCTTATCTAATATATTCCTTGACACTCAACTGCATGCAGACTTTATTTGGTAAATTAGTCGATTAGTCAATATCAGCCCTATTTATTTAAAAAATATCGAACAACCGTTTTTTATTCAATACATTTTCTCTATTTATTACTTTCCGTATTTGTGTATTACACACACAAAGTACGTAATGTCGCGCATTTTGAAAGTAAGATCACCGATTGAGATCGATTTATTAGAACTAAACATATTTATATTATTCTTTATGAAGATGAACGGCTATAGAAAAGTCTAGACGTTTGAAAATCACTGTGAACAAGAAAATCATAAAAATAAAAGTTATTATAAGAATAGGTTCTTGAAGAAGTAAAATTTTGGGAAATTTATATTTTAGTTCAAAATCCGACATATGATTTTCAACCATATTATTTTTTGAGAACACTATTGTTGGTCTACCGAAGGTATCCAAGTAAGTGTAGGACATAGCATCCGCTTCTCTTCTAATAGAATAGGGCGGTATCAATTGTATGCTTGCACATCCCTCTGGCAAAATAATTTTCACAACAGCTTCATCAACAACCATGTCATCAAAAATATGGTCTATTACCCTCATTCTAAGAACGTAGTCATCGTCACTGTTGAACAAATATTCAAAGGATGGTAAGTTATAACCCAAAATATATTGAGTTTTCCATCCGCCAAAAAGAGGAAATCTAGGCCGTAACTCAAGTTCTACAGATTCTTTCAATACATTCATATTCGAAGTGGATATATTGCCATTGGTGTCTCTATAATAAACTCCAAACGCTGAAGCAGGCAAAACAGTTTTGTATGATTTAATAGATGCCTGGCCAGAACGGCCATCTTTCTGAAATTCATATCTTGAGAATGATCCTTTCAATTTTGCTCCGGTATGGAGCAAGTGTATACTTTCTTCGACAGCGATATTTCCCCAGTGAGATACTTGTATTGTTCTCTCTAATCGATTTACAGACATAAATGGTGTTTGATTTTCATAATGCACAGTCATAAGCTCTTTAGAATGACCTGTAATTAAAAAATGTTGGTTATATATTCCAATTCGAACCAGTAAATTGTCAATAAAAAAGCTGGATATGCTGAAATATGCTTTCTTCATAGATAACACTTTAAATAAACTTAAAGGTAAAGAATACAGCAACATTTTTTAGCAATTTCTTTCTAAAAAAGTTTTTCATCAAATGATAAGTATTTAGCTCGAACTATTTATTTATGGTGGAACCTTTATTGTACCGATTGTTGTGTGTTGTGGAGTGTGTTTTCACTCCACTGTTTATTAATCTGAGTCAAAGCTATTCCTACACGCTACATTAACGTATTTGTTGCTATGGTATCAGCATTCCATACTAAACATTCGATTTCAATAATTATATATTTCAAAAATGCTCACCAGAAATATCTTCAAATGGGCCGTATTTGATTTTATTTGACGAAACAGCGTAAGGTTTGATCTGAGTATAAGAAATGATGTTCGATGTTGCCAATTTTACTTGAGTTTTCTGAAAACGTGTTTTGTATGCGGAATAAAAATACATTGGACCTGTGTATCTCACAAATTGTTTATCAGCTTGTTTTATTTCTTCTGGATATGGTTGTATCTGACTTGTATAAATGACTTCAATATAAAAAACATGAGATGGAGCTGCTTCGGGGAACATTATAACGTTCGTGCTTCCAGCCGACACTTTTCGCATTGTCAATTTCTTAGATGTGTGCTTTGCAGATACAAAGGATACATGTTGAGCCAAATCTTCGTTAAAAACGACATTGTAGGCATTGAAAGGAATACCTTCAGTATCTTCAGCAGTAATTTTTACAGTTTCTCTTACGACTTGTGTTGTTAAGTCTATCGAACGTTCAACATTTTGATTGATGATCTTGCTTGTAATAAAAATTACCTGATTGGAAAGAAACAAAATAAATATACGAATATCCATTTTATTCTCTTTGCAAAAAAGCCACGTATATTATAAATCACCGCTAACGATGGTAAATTATCGATAATACCAGTAAGTGTGTTAGGTAAGACAACAAATAATGCCCATTAAGCGTTCTTGAGAATTAATTTGGAGTGACCTCTTCGAGAGGGAACGCGAATATATTAACGTTCCAAGTAAGAAGACCAAACAACCTTGCTCTCGAGTTTTCATTCAGTATTTAAGTATCAAATACTTTTCTAATCAACAAACTTAATAGTATATTTCAATAATTCGACATTCGCTTGACTTTTTTGATCATCGGCTTTTTCGGAGTGAAGGATGATTTACCATCGTGTTGATAAGTTTTCAAGCAAAAGAATTTTGTTCAGTAGCAGTTATGCAAAGAGAAATGTTAGCAGTAGAGTTACCATTATTTCACATGGCGCAGTCTCTAAAATTAATTTTAATCTCTTAAGAATATCAAATAAACTTTGGACCACCTTTTTTCCTTCATGACTGTATTTTGCAAATTTATTGATAAGATATATGCAAAATAAATAGATAAATAAATGGAACAAACTATTCAGCCACGTTCTCAGTTTAAATCGAATTTGTCAAACTTCATTTTCGCTAAAACTGTTTCCTTAGTTCGATTTCAAGCTTTTCATGAACAATTTTGTTAGCAAATTGTACATATCAATAATATATTAACTTTGCGATATACTTACAAAATATTTAATTGAGTTTTGAAGAGTATAACAAACTAATTTTGAAAATGATCTTATATGGTTTTAAGAAGCAGGCTGGTTTGCTATATGTACTTACCGTGCTTGAGTGGAAATGGACTAAGGCAATAAATTTGTGGCTTTTATGTCTAGATAATAAACAATCGTAATTATTGGTAAGAATTATATAAAACACAACAAAAAAAAGCGGCTAAAAAGAACAAGCAACTTACACCAAAAAGGAAGAAAAACAAGCAACTTGCATCAAAAAGGAAGAAGAACAAGGAACCTCGGCATTCACCCGTTTCAGCCGTCGTGTTTGTGGCTACTTCCGTATTCATATCTCTTTGCGTATTTCAAAATCAAATTTTATATTTAGTTACTCATATATGTGTATATATTTTACATTTCAAGCAGCAAAGTGTCAGGAACTAGGAAAAAACTTGAAAATGAAGTGAATTTTATGTTTTCATAATTTCGAAGATTTCGAAGACCATAATACGCATGACTCAAGCTTATTTCTTCGTTTGACTTAATAACGAAATACCGAATTAACAAATCAAATCGTTTAGTAAAAAGAAAAAAATTATTTATGTAGATAAATACTAATGTTTTAAAATAAAAAAAATGTTTTATATACAAATACTTTTGGCGATATGTAAGTGAAAAACAAAGTTTTACAAATATGTAATTCCCTTTAACCTCAGTGCGTAAAAAAAAACTCATTTTATGGGATTATCCTTGCGATGTAAAGCTATGTAGGCCAAATATTATGTGCGCAGATATATGTATGTGTATCTATCGAGGATTGTAGACATATTCATATCATCAAATATAAGATTTCATCAAATATAAGATTTTCATCTTGTAAATTAAAGGTGTGGACAATATACTACCGGAAGGAGACCTTTACTCGATCATCTATGCATCAATTGTCACATAGACGTTTTTAAATGGTTTTTGCCTCGGTACGTGACGCAACTATAATGTTCAATAAGAAATGTGGATATTGTTCGCAATAGCCTTGTTTTAATAATCGTAATTGCTTTGCAATAATATCCTTTTTAGAGTTTAGAAGGATAAGACTCAAAAATTGTCAAGATCAAAAATTAGGACATTTGATCTAAGTAAAATCAATTTGATAAAATTGTGAATAGCGACTCAGTAAGTCTCTTATAGTGAAGAGCTTTCAGTTCGGCAGTGGAATTGTAAGCAATAAAACTAAGTGACCATTCAATACAATGATATTTCTTTCTTTCACATTCACATTTCGCCATCTAACTTAATTTCATTCATTATTCATTTTCACATATGCCCCGGGAGATATGCTTTAAGTCCTTCTGTATTATCCAGAAGTGAAATTTAAATAAATTTTTATAAGCAAGTTGCCCAATAAAGCATGATTCTGTATATACAGAAAATAATACATATGTATATATGCAGAACACCACGGAAAGCAAGAATTTAAGACAAATTTTTTCACATTTATCTTACACATTAATCAACGTTTCAGTATTTTACAGAGGAATGGAATGCCAATATAAATATATAGGAAACGACCAAATAGAAAACACGGACCTTTTTAGTCTTCGCGAGAAAGGGTCTGAGGTCGAAAGAACAGAAATTTTAAAAAATAATAAGCCCTTAGATAGGGGACCATATTTTGATACATCGGCAACAAAAAACGTTACATCATTAGTTGGAAAAACAGCTCATCTCAACTGTCGCATTAAAAATCTTGGTAATAAAACTGTAAGTATTTGATTTTATAGACGTTTTTTATTTAATTATTTTTTTGTGAATTCAAAACGCAAACACAAAGTTGAATTTAAACTTCAAGCTCAATTTTATTTTCGGAAAGAGTATATTAACATGAACTTATACACCGTTGTTACTTAATTTTATACCATGGTAAATATAAGAAAATAAAACAGTATTAAACCTATAGAATACGTATAATGCGAATAAAAACATTCGATTAAAGTTACATATCTGAGAGTGACTTATGAAATAGATTATGTATTAGCGTATAGAAAAACTTAATTTATAACAATCTTACTGAATAAAAGATAATCTAATAAGGTTTTTTTTGGAATTCTGTCATTTTTGTTTGTAATGGGCCCAAATTTATTATTGCGTGCGACTTTTTAGCAGAAAAACAAGCAAATTAAGCATAATTTTTCAATTCTTTAATTTGGCATATTTGAAAAATTTTAACATGGGGCAGAGAGTACACATGTGAGCATAAGCGTCCACATTTCTTTACAATTCTCATGTATTTGTATAAAAATTGCGAGCATCTGAGAATAAGCGTATAAAAAATTCACGCCAACTGAAAATGATTCTCAATAATTCCAAACATGTGAGAATAAGCGTCCAATTTGTTTACATTTTTTAATAATTGTTCAAGTATTTGTATAAAAATTGCGAGCATCTGAGAATAAGCGTGCGTATAAAAATTTGCCGCCAACTGAAAGTAAGCGTCTATGATTCTCAATAATTCCAAACATTCTCAATAATTCTCACATTGAGAACACAATTACCCCATACTGGATAGGCATATATCATAGTCGATTAAAAAACGACTTCACATGGGAGAATTTTATTTTCAGTGCTCAACTTAGAATTATTTTTTATTAATAGATACAGCATTGTTATGGGAATATTGTTTTTGCTTTTCATAAGTTAAATATGAGTGCGGAAAAATAACTTTTTACCCAATATTACTTCCAAGTACTTAACAAGAGTTTCTCTTTCTAGTGTAAAAGATGGGTCGCGTCTTCTCCGCGTTCAACTTATTTTCCACTTATTTAGATAATATGTTTTTCATTCAACAACCAAGTTTATGCAATAAGTAAATACCGATGATCGGTGTACAAAATAATACGGCAAGCATTAAATATTTCGAAGACTCAGAACATAAGATAGAACGCATAAGTGGACACAGAACATTCATCTTTGCGAAACATCTATAGGTAAAGATAGTAAATCACAAAACTCATGCAAAGAAGAAACTTAGAAATGTCTTTTAGACAACAAGTTCGAATTAATTTAATTTCAAAAAGCGAAAGCCAAAAGTTTTTGTTTCCGAGACGTGAACTGAAATTGAGTCCAATGTGATTATGCAAGATAAATTGCTTGTTTTTTCCAAAGCAATTATTTTGCGATCCGATAAAGCATTTCTGAAAAATGTCGTAGTTAAAAATGATTAGATAGTCAATGCGTTGTTGGCAACGACTTTATTGCCTTCTACAAAGATTTCTCATTTTAATTAAAAGCATTGCAGATTAGAAGTCCAACAAAGTTAGTTATAGGGAATTTTGTAGGCACAGATCGTTGCCTAGCGTTCTTACTTAATTATATACAAGCTCAAATTATTAACAACGTCAAAGTCAACCAATGAATTTAATTTCTACAAAAACGTCGAAAATGCTGTTCATTGCTAAGGCGCATGTTTGTTGATGAGTTATTGCGATACTAACACGAATTAGAGTTTGACGATCTTACACTTGTTTTATGGTGGAAACTGGAAACATCAAGTTATTTTGATCATTAAGAAATCGACTTCAAGAAGACTTATTCTGGGATCTTAGCGTTTGAGTAATTTGTAGGTAGGGAGCACTATTTCGACATGCGCGGTGCATGAAAATATGATATTGATTACAATTTCCTGCACTTATAATAAAATTATCCGCACGATCAGCAGCTTCCCCATGCAAACAGCACCAGCCGTTTGATGTAACAAAATGGCTTGAGTTACTGTGTACACCAAGACTTCATAATCCTAACGTGGAAAAAACTTTTTTATTTATCATTAGTAGATAAAATTATTGCTTTTAAGCCATGCAACAGCTTTAGCGTTTATAACAAAATATATGCGAAGCTTTGACTACGATACTTTTTGAAGATATTTTTTAATTATTTTACATTCTATACCACTTGTACATTAAGAGTAAATTAGAATTGTGAGGATATGAGCACCAACCGGGAAGACCTTATAAACATCCAACTTTTGTTGTACCAGTCAAGTTAGCATTATTTTCTAAATCGGCTTAAGCATTTCTGTATTAGGTTGGAAAGTATGAAATGATTTAATACAGCTGGAAGACTAGTTCCCTCATCTGTCTAAAATAATGGAAAATAATCTATAACATAACGTAATATTATTTTTTTTTTGTATGTATTTACAATAACTATTTCTTATAAGCATTACAAGAACATATGCATTAGTCAAAAAAATTCGGAATCGTAGCATTAAGCTCTGAATGCCAATGCCTATGGATTTGATTTATTACATGTCTATTATATAAGCATAATTTTTTTTAAAACAATTTATGAATGTCTAATTGTTTTGCATACTTTTTTCCAGGTGTCGTGGATAAGACACCGAGATTTACATTTACTCACTGTAGGTGAAAGTACGTACACTTCAGACCAACGCTTCATATCAATATACAATAAAATTACGGGAGACTGGTCGTTAAAGGTAAGATGAGGGATTTTAATTATAGTTTTAACTTAATGAGTATCGTTATGAAATATGTATATATTTTTAATATGTACTCACAACCAATTACGAGAGCAGTCCCAGAGTTATCCTATCGAACAAAAAAAAACAACCATAAAAATTGAAAAAATAATCTATTTCTCTACATAGGCCTTGGTTAGAAGTGACAAAAAAACAAGCTAATTACTTTATACAGGGACTACAAACAAAAAAGCTCGACACATCATACCTAACGATTTCCAATAGCCTGTATATATTAAAACCGTCTTCACGACGCTGTTTTTCATCCATTGTCAGCCAACAAACGTGAAATAGATCCAACGCGTAGCTTTTCCATGCTCAACAACATGTACTACACTTTTATGAAATAACTACCATGACCGCCGGTTCGTATATATAAAGGTGGTATTGGCCACCTCATTTGACCAGTTGGATCTTCGTCCCGGCAACTCGTATGCCCTCGTTTTAACTTAGCCGCTCAATAATTTCTTGTGTTAAACAAATCGGCAGACCTTCTTAAAGTAAAATGTACCGGTTCTGATATCGGGCAAACTGTCGTCTCTGAACAGAGAAATAGCTGCTGCTCGCGCGGTTTTTAAAGTGCAAAATAGAAAGAAAAAAATCGGTGGACTTAGTAGAAGAACCCGATTCATTTTACCATTCTCTATGCGGTGGTCAGATCAAGCCAAGCAATTAATTATTAATTAAATATGTTTGACGTCCTTTTTTTGTTAGACTACTTTTCCCACAAGCCGCAAAATAATATATAACGGTTAAATGAGGGAATATAGGTCTCACTAAGTATTTACCATACTCTGCAAGGCCCTCGACAGAGGAAAAAATAAAAAGATAACTTTCATTTTCCAATTTAACGACGAGTGTTCTACCACGTTCTTTCCCTGCAACAGGCGGTTTTCAACAATAGTGAACAGAAAAAAAATGCAAACAAGTCAATTCAAGGTCTTGCGGAATTCAAATGTGTATGTATTTTATTCATTCTAAAAGTTTTAATTGGCGAGTTTTTTTGTGTGCGACTAAACAAAGAAAAAAGCTTCAGAAACAAGCATGTACGCTGATTTAATTACGTTTATATAATTTGAATAAAAATATATATTTCGTAAAGAAAAATGAAAAAGAGAAATGTTTTCCTTAAAATCTTCAAGTAGACGCAAAAAAAAACATTTCGAATGTTTTCATTACTTTATGGGAATGGTGCAAAGCTACTGACAAAGCTATTGGTTTATGTGCGCGTGTCTAGCAAATTATGAAATTATAGTAGCGAATAAAAATAGAGGCTATGTGTTTATTCATGGGAAAATATTGTCTTTTTGTAGATTAAATTTCCTCAAATACGAGATTCAGGCACTTACGAGTGTCAAGTATCGACTACTCCGCCCGTTGGATATACTATGATATTTTCTGTTGTTGGTAAGAATTATCTGATTACATAAATTTAAAATTTATTATTTTTAACTTTTAATCCAAAGTTTAGTTCAGCTTTAACGATACAAAAACTTATTGCAATGGAATTAGGAAGGGGGAGATAGAATACCCTACTCACGTATATATATATATTTGATCGTTAATATTGCTAAGTTGAACAAGGAAAGCAGTGATATTTTCCCCTCGAGAAACGCATCAGTTAAAGGAAATTTGCAGTTTTCAAAGTGTATCAATTAAAGCGTAGTCGAGATTTCCGTTTTCATGTTATTTGAACTATTGTGAACGAACTAGGTTCACTTCCGAATCAATGAAAAATTTATAAATACCGGCATTGAGAATTTTATATTAGATTTTAAGGTTTTTGTCAATAGATTGAAGTACATGGATGAACTGCCTCTAAACCCCATAAAATCTTTTTCAAAAAAGATAACAAAATTAAACCAAAAAATAGGTGGTCTTCTTTTTTATTTAAACATAAAGAGGTGTTTCTAATAGAATAGATAAAGTATTATTGGTGTTAGAGTTTATATATTAGAGGGATAAAAACATTTTTCCCGCAGTACGCCACCTTTACCTCTGAAATATGAAAATCAAGGTAAAATTATTGAAACATTGCGCCTACTTTTTGGCTCAAATGCATAAATATTGTTGGCGTGCTGGTATCGTTTGTGACAGGTTTGTGGAGGGTATTAGTGTGGTTATGACAGGTTGGTGGAAGGTAGTAGTGTGGTTATGAGAGGTTGGTGGAAGATATTAGTGTGAATATGACAGCTTGGTGGAGGGTATTAGTGTGTTTAACTTCGGCATCTTCTAAAATACTGCGCTGAGTTAAATCTTCGGATAATGAAACAGCGCAGATCTTTTATTCGTCAATGTAATAGATAGCTTGTCGGGTTTTCTACTCTTCGAATATTGCACGATGCTCACTATTTATCAGGCTTTGCGACTTCTCAGAAATTTTCTTTGAGTTAGAACTGCCGACTAAGGAATGCCAAATTTCAAATACCGACGCCATCGGTATCCAGAAGACAAGACCATGTACGGAAAAACTGATTATGGATATTTAAAGGTCTTTTCATATAAATAGAAGTCATCAAGAAACATTAGGTGTCTACATGCTTTATAACCGTCTATTCTAATCTCAAAAGTTCAAATAGCTCGTATGGACCCACGCGGTAGTTCTAGTTTCAAGGAAAAAAACCCAATTTTTCGGCGTGTGACGTTAGTTTTCCACATACAAAAGTCGGTTTATTGAAAGTATGGTGTGTATACTTCAGAGGCGTACCTTATGCAATTGTGTAAAATCTAAAAATAGTGCACTCATACGAAGAAATCGTCGTTTTATAAGCGCTTAAAGACGAAATAACGTCTTTTCTTAAAAAGTTTGATACGTGAAATCAATTCTACGCTTGATGTAGTCATAAATGAAAATAATAGAAAAAGACGTTTTTATTAATTACTCTTATAATTAATTAACGGGAATTAATTACTCTTATTTAATCACAAGGTAAGTTTAAAATGGAAGAAGCAAACAATAACTCTGTCACTTGTAAACACTAAAGATATACAGTTTTGTAGACAAATTCCGCGGGACCAAATGGAAAGAAGCTTTCTAGTTGATATGGTCGCAATCAAAAAAAATACTTTACAACTATTTTATATTGGTTTGATTTGACGACTAAGGAAAATTTGAACAAGACGAACATAACTATATTAATGGCTCCCCCATCCCTATGCATACCATGCTTGCTAAATTAACTATATGATTTTTTTTTCTTTATATAAATGTCACAAGAACCCGTAACTTCTATACCGGGCGGACCTGAATTATTTATAGATGTGGGGTCAACAGTGAATTTAACATGCGTTGTAAAACATTTACCGGATCCACCTTTGTCCGTTCATTGGACGCACAATAACCAGGTAATATTTTTTAGCTAAAAAGGAATGATACAAATAATCAAATAACTTATGTAAGTCATGTACCCTATGAAAAACGTAGCTCTGTAAAGTTCGTTTGAAGAGACTTGCAAAATTTTTTTTGCAATTCAGAAAGGACTACGTGCCGCAACGCGAGAACTTTCTTTCTTAGGATTTCGGATTTATTAAATAAAATTGCAATGCAGTGGATCTATAAAAGATTGATGAGTAAATCAATTCAATTTTCTAAATCAACTATACTTGGCATAGTTACTTAGCCGATATTATGTTTAAATTCTCGAACCATTGCAACCATAATGTTACGGGAGTTTCGAGACTCGAGCTTGTGAAAGTAAAATGTACGCGGTTATTTGATTATATCTCTTATTCCTTATTTATTGCACACATATCAAGTTTTGTAAACTATTCCAAAACGTTGGCATTTCTAGGAAATTAATTACGATTCTCCAAGAGGAGGAGTTTCAGTTATAACCGAAAAGGGCGATATTACTACGTCTTATCTTCTAATTCAGAAAGCCACAACTACAGATTCTGGTCGCTATACTTGTCTCCCTTCCAATGCGAATCCAAAATCAGTGAACGTTCACATACTACATGGTAAATAGTTTAATTAAATTCATTTATAGAAACATAGCCTCTTGCATGGTGATCGGTGTACAAAAAAAATATGGTGGACAGTCTTACTGTTTCTTTAAAAAGGTATATTTGGTATTCATTTATTTATTTATTCCACATATGCAAGAAACTGAACTAAAAATTTTGACAGTCGAGTTCAATTGACTCTTAAAGCAAAAATTAATATTAAAACTTAGTATAAGTACAATACAACAAATAAGAAGGAAAAAAAAAGAAGAAAAGCATGCATACAACTAGCATAGAGCCACACCCACAACCGGTACAGGACCAAATTGCGATTGAACCCCTAAGCCAGCGCAACCATGCACAAGCTCGGCAACAATTCATATTCGACTCATCGTGACATTTTAAGGTTAAGAGCTAGTTTAAGTGCGACATAGGTAAATTACGCGCATTAAGCAATGTTGTTTGAAGGGACTTCAAAGAATCCGATAATGAGAATAAGTGAAAGACATCATTTAGGTTTCTGCAAACAACTTTGAGCGGGTTAAACAGTTCGAAATTATATTTGCATTGGCTAAGCTTTATCAAGACAAAGTGCCTAGAGAAGCGGTTAGGGACATTAAAGCCAATCTCACGAAGTAATGCGGGCGAGTCAATTGTACCATTTATTAATTTGGTTACGAAGGAAACCACAAGAACAAATTTACGTTTCTCCAGTGACGGTAAGGATAACAGAAGCAACCTATTTTCATAGGAGGGAGGACAGACAGTCGGATCCCAACTCAAATTCCTAAGGGCAAACAGCAAGAATTGCTTTTGAACAGATTCAATTGAATCAACGTAGCACCTATATGAAGGAGACTTCACAACAGAGGCATACTCGAGTACAGCGTTTTCGTAATATAAGGATCATCAAGCTCTCTGGACCACCTCTTTATAAAACCAAACGCGGACCTAGCTTTACTTAACGAGAGCTCAATATGCAAATTGAAACGTAACCTATAATCAAATAAATCTTTGAACGAATCGACGTCTTCCAACTTATGCGAATCTATGAAATACTGAGTAATGAACGACTTCCTTCTTGAGAAAGAAAGATTCTTACATTTATTTAGATTTAGTTTCAGAAGATTCAAAGAGCACCATGCAATTATTCAAATCAGTTTGAAGATGATGTGATTGCGATTCTACGGAAAAGAAAGAAAACAGTTTCACATCATCAGCATACATTAAGATCTCGCTAAATTTAATCACGGAGGGCAAATCATTGATGTATAAAATGAAAAAATGGGTCCTAAGTGGCTACCTTGAGGTACGACAGACGACACGGGGAATTCATCCGAGGTAATGAGGTTAAATAAAACCCTGAATGATCTACCATGCAGATAAGAGCTTAACCATTCCACTAAGAAGAAAGGTAAGCCAAAGGCTTGGAGTTTAAAGATAAGTAGTTTATGGTTAACGAAATCAAACGCTTTGCGTATATCACATCTGTGAGTCACTAGAAAAAACTTTGAAAACGTGACATGTAAACTGCAACAAATTGGTGACCGTAGAACGAACTTTCAGAAAGCCATGCTGGTGTGGAGATATATACGAATTAATGGCAAATGCCAAATGCTGAGTCACAATTCGCTCAAACATCTTAGGCAAGACACTCAACTTGGTTGTGTCCCTGTAGTTCTCAACAAGTTGTCTATCAGATGTTGAAGTAGGATTCAAACAGCCAGAACTATCAATGTTACACCAAGTGACTTGAGGCAATTTGAAGTCTCCCAACGCAACAACCAAATCGGAGGGTTCCGACTGCTTGGCGACTTCATAAATGAGGGAGGCCTGTTTCTTATATATGGAGATATCAGAATTTGGGGGAATATAGGAGCAGGTTATAAATAGTTGTTTATTAGGCATTTTCAATCGAATGGCAATAAATTTAACGTCGGGAGTAGTTGGAAATTCAAGTGAATAGGAGGGAACTGCCGAAGAAATGGCAATTAAAACAGCACCACCATTGCGATACAATCGATCGTTTCTGAAAACTTGAAACGAATTATGGAAAAGTTCCCTCGAATGTAGATCCGGCTTTAACCATGTTTCAGTAAAGATCAGACAGGAAAACTCCGTGCTCATTGATTTTAGGAAGGTAGAATGAATTTTTGAATTTAGGCCCCTAACATTTTGATAAATGGGAGAAAATGAGCCTGAAGAAATTTTTATTTTTTTGAAGGGGAAAGAGCAATTGCATTAGCATTACGAAGTCGATCCCGAGGGATAAATTTCTGAATTAAGGATCCAACCGGCCACAATGGTTTATTTAATATCAAATCCATATTTTCAGTCGGAACCAGAATTTTAAAAAATGAGATAGCTCTAGATTGAGAAGGAGCCAATTTGAAAATACTAACGCGCTTTAAATTGACAGAAGGGGCTTTCGCTGCCAACAGACGTAGCAGGTTCACACAAATATTGCCTTTCTAGGAGGAACTGCCTTCAAGCATATGTCATCTGTACTAGAAGCAGCAGGGTTCACGAATGTGGAGTTACGAGTTGGAGAAAATATAGAAGGGGTAGCTTGCACGAGCAGCTTGTGCGACTTGCCCAGTTTGGCAAGCAGCATTCACACTCGAACAGCCAGGGGGAGAGGACGATTTACTATTCTCATTATTAGTTTTAGGCGATGACGCCTGAGAAGATTGAGTGACTTGCCACTTCAGCATAGCTCCAGCCAGAAGAACTTCCCGGCTTTCTTGTAACTTTTATGTTACCGACCGACTCAGCCGTAGCAGAAACGTTAATATTCTTTGTAGACTTTAAGGAATCGCTAACTTGCACTGACGAAACGGACTTAGGAGAACTCAGAGGTTGCGAACCACACGCTACGCTACGAGTTGAAACTTTGTTAGCTGGAGAGGAAAATGACTGCGCAATATAACGACAATCATCAAACCTAGTCTTGATTATTTCAAGTTTCTCCCACAAAGAGCCGAGATTTTTGCTCAAATCTGAGAAACAATTTCTCGTCTCCGTGAAGAGTTTCTAGAAATCAAGGTCCCGCTTTCTGCAGTCAGCACATGACCATCGTAATCCTCTAGAAGGGTCAAGGACGGCATCAGCAACACGGCCGGTAATACCAGCACACTTTGCATGTCCAAAACGATCACACAGCCAACAAGAAATGAATCGTTCAGATTCAGGGCCTGTTTTCGCGCGACATGGTGTAAATAAGCAATCCATATCCATTGAAAACAACAAACGTAGCTTATGAGCACAAAAAGAGAAAAAGAAAAACTAAAAAAAAATCCACGGCACAGTTGCCAAACTTTCTGGAGGAATTATTGTATGACAGTTTATTCAAAAACTTGACACATTTGATCCAAATTTTTCATATCAATTTACTATACTGTTATTGCATATAAATTTTTGCCGGGAAATTGCAAATATTTATGTAAATGTATTTCTCAAACAATTTCTTTTTCAAAACAAAAATATACAAGATGTATAGGAAGTGGTCAAAATAACGGTGTAAATCGTTTTCTGTAGAATTTCTTTTTAAGCTAAGACATGGAGGTGTAACAAAGTTCGTCAAAACCTCTCAAAAATTGCAAAACTTAGGTCCAACACAACCGACAGATTGCTGGACAGACAAGCTTAAATTGATTGAGAAACCGTTCTTTCGGAAAAACTTAATATACCTTGTAGTAGTATACCCTACTAGTGTAGGGTATAAAAAAGTTTCCTTCTTCGGCCAATCAACCTATATGCGGCCGGAAATGAATAATAAGTAATGCCTACCGATGAACGTTTTTTTGAACAATAAATATTGTATCGTATCATATTTCGACACAACTGATTTTACTTCCTGCTTTTGCATGTAATCTCAGCGAATAACATTGTGGAATAATGCTTTGATATTCTAGCGCTACGTACTTAAACGTCTTGTTCCGTTTTCAAAATAGACGATATGAATGGTGCACTCCAAATGATCATATTTTTTAGCCACTTCACATTAGTTTTATTGTTAATGTTAACTAAAGCTTTATGCTTATCTAATTAGAGAAGTGTAAATTTGGACAAATGTTACTTTCTAACACACAGTGAAAGAATCCGAAGACCCTAAAAGTCTTGATTCCTCTCGATAATTAAATATATAGTTAATCTATTATTAATTTTTGCGAAATTGACGAGTTTATCTTAATTTTCTTCTATTTTATTGATAACATCTTACTATACACATTATATATTTTCAACGCAATGAATTGTCGCATATATCACGTAAAGCATCGCTCGTTCTTTTTTTTGAGAATTTTTATTATATTGATTACATCTGACACACAAGTCATACTATTTTTTGTATATATTATTACCGCGTTCAATTCATATTATAAATATGACATCCCGTTGACGATATAGAGCTTATAAATCATATTTAGGTAATAGAGTTTTGACACAACGTATCCTGTGTCTACAGAAGTATCAAGCTCTTGAAACATTGCTTTTCATCCAACATAATCATGTGTTCCGCAAGAAGTGAATTAAAACATGCGTGATTGAGAGTCAATATTTTCCAATTTGTGACGCATATTCCAAATTGATTTCAGTACTTCGCCCACAGTGTTTATGAAATAATGAAATTTTCTAACACAACGGAAAATATGCATTTTTTGAGATAGTGTAAAGTTTTGGAAATTCAACCTATGCATGGATGTAATTGTTGATTTTTTCTTTTTTTTATTCGCATGTTTTCCGGCCTGGCTCATCGCATGGGATGGGTCCAAATAAAATGTATTCAGATGCTTGCTAGGTTCTTGTTACGCTACAATATTTCATTATTTTAATTAAAACATGCTTACTAAAAATTTTGTAATTTTTGACTAATAAAAAGCTATGCCCTAACGATACTACTTTTCCCTCGCCCTTCTGTCACCCACGGGAAGTCTTACCAGTATTTTCACATTTACTAATGATACATTTCCTTTTTTTTATTTTTCCAAAGAAAGTGTTATAATGAATTATTTCAATATTACAAAACAAAATTTTTAAAGTTAACAATGGTTATTTAAAAATTTTAATAAAAAAATTTCCCAAAACTAATAACCACGTCGATGCGCATCTACACAGCTAAAAGAATTTTTAACAAATTACAGGTTTTAAAATAAAAAAAAATTGTTTATTATTAAGGAAAAATAACACAAAAGAAATGTCAATTATTGATTCGACGTCTTAGGGATACCACGTACAAACCCAAGTTAAGTAACACGTTTTATTGAGCTTTTCATGTTTTTCACTTCTTCTTTTATATAAGCTTGATGGTTTTTTTAGCTTTGAGATTTAGTCTCCTTTTAATATGTCACTGTTCTTAATAATGAACGAAGAAATTGTTTGTCGGTTTTTTATAAAAAATTAGAAAACTCCTTTATTGTTTCCTTGTTTAACATTATTAGCTATCTTTTCATTAATTTCAATTTTATTCTCTTTTTATTTAAAAGACTCTCGTACAACATCCGCAGCCGACCAACGATTTAGCTAATCAATTTACACCTTTCTTTTTAAAGTTTTCTCCTTTTCATCACTCTGCGTGTACGTTTGTTCTTCTTGATTTTGTTTTTGCCTTTTTAAATCGTTTCACATTGAAGATTGGATTTCAAAAATCAAAGAAATATTAAGGTGACACTTTTGCACACTTTCTCAGGTTTTTTTCTATTATCACGATTCAGCGGTTATATCGTCGGAATTTTCTATGTTTCTTTTTCAGAAAAAAAAAATTCCGTCCCAATCAAAAAAATGTTTTTCTCTTTTTTTTTCTTTTTTCTCTTTTGACAAAAAAAACCTTTTTTCTTCTTTTTTTCTTTGTTTCTTTTCTTTTGTTTAAACTACAGTGTCTACTACAATAGGTAAAGGGTTCTTGCTGTAATGTAATGTAATGAGTTTACCAGCACACGATTTGAGAATGTGTAATGCAATGCCATTAAGACCTGGCAAGCGTCTGTGTGTTATCTTAAACCCTCAAATATTTTATTTTCTGGAATGACTTTCGAGTCGAAGTAAAAAAGTCGGCGCAACGTTACATAAGAAAGCGAGGAGAGCACAAGGCACAACATGATATGTCTTCATTTTGTAGCAACATTTTCTTGTAGACAAGAAGCGGTTTCTCAAATCATTTGCCACCTATAAGCGTAGAGAACACATTCCTAACGAGAACTCCTTTTATATTATGCGGGATGATGAGAATTTAATTTTAAAACAGTGTTTATTAGAGTCCAGGCCATTGGTTAACATCAACGTTCATTCACGGCAACGGAATCTTTACTTTGATTCTTAAAGAAAGAAAGAGGATGTCATTAACCCAAAATCACCCCAACCTGTCATCTTAATGGAATGAAACGTAGATAATTTATTTGTATATCGGCTTTTCCTCATAAGCCGTAATTTTATCTCACTTACTTTCTGAACATTGGGATTGAAAAAAGTCCCATCTGAGAAGATAATTTCTAAAATAAAACGTCATCACTTTCAAATTGATTCAAGGCAAATTCAGCGAATTACCGAAGTTTGCTTTGAAGCGAGTATTTTAACCCTCGAATAAGAATAATTCTGTTAGGTTGTATCCTAAAATTCTTGCTTTAACTTGAACTCAGCTATTGAGAACTCCTTGGAATCGTTCAGCATCGATCTTTTACTACTATATTTTTAATCCTTCGAGCATTCCTTTGCCTTATCAGTGAAGGCAAAAGAAGTACACCATATTTGTCAATAAATGGCGAATGGTTAACATGAGAGATGCAGTATGAGACTGGGATTGAACATGAGAGAAAGATTATTTCGATGAAAATTACGTGCTCTCCTTTCCATCTTTAAGATGGCGTCAACTAAAATCGTTATTAACATACACCGCTTTTTTAGAGACATGTTTTCGTAATGATGTATGTCCAATACACTTGATATTTAAATTTAACTTAATGCGAGTGGTAAGAAACTGCTTTGACACATCTCGTTTCTTTCTCTCTCTATTATTCGCCTTCTACCGCCAATGAATATACCAATCATTCTTCTTTGATGAGTTAAAAAATACAAATTTTCTTTCCATGACGCGGGTTAATCTATTTTAAATAATAACTGCCTTGAGTCCAAGACATAGCGACGCACCACTTTTTCCAATGCTCAACGGCACACGACATTTAAATGGCGTTTAAGTGGATTTAGAATGTGATGCTGAATTAATCGGCAGAATAAAAAGATGATGGAATATGTGCAGAAATTTGTGATGTATTTGTGTCAGTTTATGAGCAGTGAAACCTAGAAAACGGGAGACTTTTCAGTTTAAGTTGCAATGTGGATATGTCTTTTGACCGGTTTAGCTCATTTTCAAATGTTTTCGCCAAGTTTGAAGGTGGTATGTCCAATTTCAAAGAATGTCTATCACCGTGCGTTATAGATGTCTAGATAGAATGCCTAATTGAGTTCTGAATGCAGTGCTGGTCAAGAATACACCTAATTCTTAGGGACTCTCAAGCTCTCCCTTGGGCATTACAAAGGTTTTGATAAAAAAAAATCAGAAGTTTTTATAGTTTCATTTGCCGTGGGTCGCTCTTTTTATAGCCACCACCAGAGGCTGAGAATATATTTATTTTGTCGAAATATTTGCAAAGCCCGTAAGGAGGCTTTGAGAGACCTCAGAAAGTAAACACATTCGTGATTTGTGTCAAATTCGGAATGCACTGGAATGCCTATCTGCCTAAAGCGCATAAATGAGCGTTGCGCCATTGTCAAAGATCCGCTACAATGTTCTCTTCGCTTTTAGCATTTCGGCATCTTATCGGCAAAAGAGCATTAAAAATATAAAATGTTAAGATTCAACTGTCACTTTCAACACTACATTTTTGGGAGTAGTATTCTCTTACACCTAACATCCTAGTTGTGGCTCATGGTTGGAAGTATCTACCACCAACGTCTGCTTTTTTAATTCTTTTATCAAATGAAAAAAGGGTGTTTTTAACGAATTCGAGACTCTATTTATATAGTATATAGTTACTAAGTATTTATCACAAATTATTTGCTTACCTGTTTTCCCGGATGTTCTTTCGCGCCTTTTTTTTTTGCTTAGTTCGGTCGAACTGTTGAAACTTGCACGACTTCTTCTTTCTTACCATTTTTCTAATAATCATTTTTATAATTTTTCATTTCAGGAGAACATTCTGAAGCTGTTCAAGCGGGCGCCCAAATATCTCTTCAATTCAGTTATACGCCCATTGTGTTTCTTTCCCTGTACTTAGTATGACTAAAACTAATGAAATTCCTTGTTTATTTTATCTTTTAAAAATATGTGTAAATAATGTAAACTGAATAAATTTAATTTAAAAGCAATGCTTAATGCACTAAAAAATCCAAGAAGAAACGACACGAAACTGAATATCCTAAATAACTGGGAAGCATATTTATTTTGTACAAAAAAAAGTAAAATTTATATCATAAACCTTCAAAATATTATTAAAGAGAGTAAAGGAAAATAGAAATCAAAGCGAGGCTTATCCAAGTAATTTGCCGCTACGCGGTTAGAAAGGGAAAGTGCTTTGCTCCAAGTTGTAATAATGAAACTTTTGTTAGTAAATAAAGGCCAATACAAATGTTCAAAAATGTGGAGATATTTATTTCTTAATTCTGAGGGTTTTTTGTCGATCAAAAAGTCACCAGACATTTACATCAAAAGTAAATACTTACCATTTTCCGTCATTTATTAAAACGCACATCCTTTAAGGTTAGTTTTGATAAAAATCTAATAATCGTTCTTTTTTTTTATTATATTTGGAAGTACTTTGAAAAAAGAGTTTGAATATAATACATATTGCTTTTTGAGTACAATTTTTGATGTTTCTTTAAAGAGTAAGTGTAAATTATCACATGATTTTGCATGAACAGGCAAGATTTTGTCTATTTACAAAATACTTATTAGTAAATATTAAAATTACGCTTTCCATAATTTTGAGTTTAAGTGTATATGTATAAAATACATACGTTTTTATCTTAATTTTATATATATAATAATTATTTAAGTTAAATATTAAAGTAAATGAAGTTAATTTAAGATTAAAATACTGCCTTTGTTAGAAAGCTTTCAGGACGTATGCATAAATATTAGACCGGTGAGATAGCTGTTGTCAAATCCACCCATCAACCACTAATTCTGCAATATCTTTTTATTGGCGATTTTGGAAATTACTTACACTAAGTTACTTGACAAGTGCCGCCAACGATTTTATAACGTAACCGTTTAATCAATAAAATTAGATGTAAAGAAAAAGAATTAAATCGGAACTTTGAAATAAATAATACATTAAAACAGATACATACTAGAAAGAATACATCAAATAGATTTTTGTTAATTGCATTCTCAATGATCCAGATCAATATTAATAAGTAAGAAAATAATATTCGGCCGCGACCGAATTCTTTATACCCGTCATCGCTTGATGTTGATCAATTATACGTCAGCTTCGTATGGTCCCAAAAGATTCTTTCTGAGTCTTGCAAATGTATCCACAAAATAATGAAATTTTAATGTTCTATAATATTGAGCAGGCGTAGTTAATGTTTCCATTTTTCTACAGGTGCTGCATGGCCACTTTTATAATACAAATGCAAACTTTTATCGTTATATCTGCTGTGGTTTATAAACACGGAGCAAAAAAATAAAATTCTTTTATTTTTTAAAACATACATGGTCCTAGATTATCTTGCTCTACGGTCGTGTCCTTTAAAGAATTTCCAAACTTTGTGCTAAATTTAAAGTGGATTGCTGCATTTGTGCGATCAGGAGTAGGTTCACCATAGGCATTGCACAGGCAGACAGACGGACGGAGAAGCATTCTTAAATCGGTTCAGAATTTGACGTTGATCAAAGGTATATGTACTTTATGCAGTGTCTGAAGCTGCAGGTTGCAGACAGTTTGACGAAATGAATACGCCATTCATCCTTTGATGATGGGTATAATATTTTTTACAATATACAATATATGCTATATTATGAAGCTTGACATATGGAACTTAACTAGCAAGACTAACTAGTGATGGTTTTAGATTTCTGTTTCAATATCACCAGTGTATCAGAATCTCAATGGTACATCTGACGCTCCCTCTCTCTGGTGGTGAGCGTAAAAAGCAATTAACGTTGTTTTAAAAGGGTAGTAATTTCAAACCAAAATCATTTTGAATTAATGATGTGTTCAAATTACCTTTTGGGATGATGTTTTGTTCTTGTTAACTATATTTCCTAAATAAGCAGCATATAAAATTTGATCACTGAGAAAAAAGACGAAAAGAAAAGTTAATTTTCTTTCCTTTTTTGCTCCTTTCTCCTGTTGCATCATTAGAAGCGATATTTTTTTCTTTGAACAACTTTACGTAAAAAAATACAAATATTTAAGTCTATTTATACATAAATATTAAATGACGTGGGTATAAAGGAAAAGGTATGATATAAAGCGAAACAAACTGAGCCAATATTTTAAAGAAAAAGGATGTAAATTTATAATGCCATTGCGGTAGTAAGGTTTTTTAAAATAAAACTGAAAGTTATACTATAAAAAATGTATAATTTTTTTTCACATTTAAGAATAAATATTTGAAAATTTAGAAGAACGATAAACTGTCTTTAAAGCCCCATGACATCTCCTCCCGGAAAAGTTACTTACGTAGAGAAGAAAATAGAGTTATAAGCATTTATTAAAAAATTTTTCGAATTTCGTTTCTTCATCTTAATTTGTAAACGATTTTTAAAAGTTTGGCTTTAAAATAATGAAGCATATCAAGCAAAGAAAAAGGAGAATTAGACTTTTAAGGAAAATTTTTTTATACCTGAATGTTGCTAATTTATTTTATTTTTTCAAACGCCGATTTTTCTCCATTAACAAACCAAAAGAAAAACAAGTAACAAAATTACTCTCACTACGTGGATACTACTCAAACATATACATAATAATCACAAAATGCCTCATTAAATGTGGATCTATCAGTTAGAAAATATTTTTAAGGGATTTTAAATCAGTATCCGTGATGTGCATTTGCCGTAAGTGTAGCATGGTCTTTATATTTTTATTTGCTGCATATACAATCTATATTTGTCGTGAACTGTTAGTTACAATTTTTTGCTTGTCGTGGGCATGTCACGCCTATTTTGAAGCTTGGCTGAGTTTTAAGTTCCTATTTAATGTCTGCATCCACAAGCGTTCCAAATTTCAGACGGTAAATAGACGAATGGGCACAAAGACAACATTCGGTTGAATAGCTGTAGCTGTAGAATATCACGCGGATTTACAAGAAGGTGAAGAAGAAGAAGAGAAAGTCGACGTTACGCGTGTTAAAGACGGAGTTCCAAATTTAGCGAATCTTCATTTTGCGCTAGTGATCATAACAACATAAGAATAAATAGTTCAAAACTTCTTTGCGAAGTTTTTTAATTACGTAGTAAAATGGCCAGAGTGCATAAAAAACATATATATACGTAAATTTTTTTGGAATCTGCGCTTTCCTACACAAGAAAATCCTTTTTTGCTCTTGCAGGTCCCCGGGTTAAAATTTCAGAAAATGAGACTGTGTTAGCGCAGCTTAGAATCAAAGTCTGGTAATATGCTATACCTACGACGAGTTAGGTAGATAGAAGAGCGTTTTATGTTTGATATAACCCTGCGTACGCAAGACGAATGGACACACGTCAAGGAAGGATGCAATCATATAAGCATTCGGACTTAAAGTATTTTGTAATTAAATCGAACTATTAAAAGAAGGACAAAATATGCACTTGTTGTCAGTTTGAATCCAAAGGCAATGTTTTCAGCGAATAACTTGCAGTACTCAAAACAATCTTTAAAATTGAAGATTGCGAACATTCATTCCACAGTAAATCAAGCTGCACATTTCGAAGATAAGTATTGTAATATTGATCATTTTGGAAGATATTTTTTTGGACTTCCCAAGTTTTATATTACATAATTAAAGAAATTTGTAGTTATCATTTGTGTACAACCACCCATCCATGTTTTCACATTCAGTTGCATGGAATAATCACGTTTTTAGATTCTTCACTGAAAATGTGAGTGTACGCCATTTTTTACCTCTGAAAGCATTGTTAAAATGAAGGCTAACGAATACAATTCAGATATATTAGGTTTTTTTTAACCTTCCCTAATCTTTGATGACAATAATATATAAAACGTAGTGAAAGAATCAAAACTATATGCCCCGAAAGTAATTATTGTCTATTATTGAGGCTGCAAGTGTGCTGCGACAGTGCACAGGTAAGGCGGGCCGAGTTCGCAAATGATAAAAATTACTCGAAGACGAGATGCGAAATAATCGCACAAAAATTACTCATGAAAAGCGATCACGGTGGAAGGGATTGCGCCCCACATCGCCTAGCTAACGAAATGAAAGTAACATGATATTCCATCTCCATCCGGCGAAACAAGAGAACGTCGTTTCTTACTTCAGCCACTTGTACAGTAAGAAAAAAGTGCCGTAAGTTTTAAATCGTTAATAGAACTGACAGGATAAGAAAAATATGAACTTGAGTTCCATATAGTAGAAGGTGAATTTGATTAATTTTTTTATGGTAACAATTTTTCTTATCAAGACTACTATTTCAAACTTTGATTTTGAAAGTTGCCGGGGATGTGAAATTTGCTGTGAAGCCTCGCGAAATGCAGACCGCAAGCGATCAAATAAAAGTTCCATGTGTCCTGTGAACAGAATTAAAAAGAGCCACCTCACTAAATACCGGAAAATGTTCGAATACAACGTTGTACTTTCTTATAATACTACGCACTCAATGAACACTCTGTGATAAACACCGTCAACAGGTGGCTTAGAGTTTTTTCGCCCACGTTCTTGTTTTTAGAAACACATTGAACTTTATGGGCTATGTCGCGACTAGTTTTACAAAAATAAAACTAAATTAACATTTCTTTTACAAAATTTATCAACGATACGAAAGTTATCAAGGAGAACTGCTAAATGTAGAAATGCAACCGAGAATATTGCAAAGCGACCAAGTAGATGCCCCAATTAACCGAACTGATGAGGAACAAGACGATGCAAGTGAACACATTAACAATGACGATGGTACTGATGAAACTATTTTCCGAGCTAAATTCCGAACGTTGGACCATTTGTGTATATCAACGGGTAAAACCGTTTCGTAACCGGTCGACCAATGAGCCAGCACGCCGAGCGAGAAATTGATTGCGCCGCGAATAATATATGCTTCACTATAGCGAAATATTTTGAATATAGACATATTTCTAAGCATTCTACTAAGAGAGAATTTGATATTTAAATAAGTGCAACAATCCACTCTATGCGACAGGTTAAATGTCTTAGGAGAGTAATAGATGTAGAGTTCGCGACAGTACGTCGTTTGCAGCCCTTCAATACTAATAAGTTACTTTGATTAAACAAATGGACCCGTCTATCGTTCACCCCAAATCGGTTCCGAGCCCCATGGTAGACGCAAATAGTACAGGCATAGGACACGGGACCGACGTTGTTGTTGTCGCCAAAAATGTCAAATAATGATCGACCGTGCTGCTTTACCACCGCAAATGCGTTGCCTCAAAACTGACGCCAATCTTATGAATCAAAACAGAATTTTGATATACAGCTTAATATCACAATAAGGGCAAGGAGAAGGATAACGACTTGAAGCTATTAATTTTTAATAGACATGAACGGTTATGTGTTGACGATCGTCTCCTAAGGACTTATGACCTACAACTCAACGCACGGCATGAACGCTTTTCTACTGAATAGTCAGCCGGCGATAGAGCGCAATCAAGATCTTACGGAACATGATATATGTAGGTCTTCACGAAGCTATAGGCCTAGCCTCCTACATATGACCAAGAAGACAAAAGCATATGATTGAATGAATCATATTGTACAATGATTTTGATTTGGTATTCCGGGGCTTACTGGTGTAAAAATTACGCATGGTTTCAAATTAAATACAAGAAATTGAACTAAATAAGCGCAAACATTGTGGCTCACCACTTTAAAATTGAAAGAGGAAAAGAAACGATGCACGCAAATTTCGTTAATAAGATTTTGAAATTTAGCGAGTTTTTAGAAACGTTTCATCGAAAATGCTTTCGCATACTTACTATTCTGGAAATTGAATGCTTTCAAGTATTGAGAGAGTCGCAAAAATGAAAACTAGAGGCATACAAATATCAATAACCTGAATTCCTAGTTTCTTCAAATTAAACGACGGCTATATAAAATAGGAACGCTAAGTAAGACGTGATACTTCTTTATAAACCTTTTTAAATTTCCGTTTTATAACTTTTGTAATTTTCACAATTTTGTTAATCAATCCTATTAAAGCAAAAAATAGTTGATACACAAATAAGCAATATGCTACAATAAAATTAATTTTTTATAAAAGAAAAAAAAACAGGGTATCCAGCAGAAGAATCTCATGCAGAACCGATCATTGTTTCGATTCTTTCTGCAGAAAGTCGTCGAGAGGTCAATGTGTACTTCTTATGTCGAGAAATTTCCGTTTGGCCGCACGACAATTCAACAGACGACGGCATCTCCTTGATCTGGAGGGTAACTACGTATCTTTTAAATAACTTCCTTCCGCAACCAGGGGAAAAGTTATTATTCGTTCCTGTTTGCTTCTGCTTGGCTTTTGCTATCGTTCTCGCTGGTGTCATTCAGCTGCACGAATACGCAAAAATAAACAACAAACTTATGTTTATATTTATTTACGACTGCCGAAAGTCAAAAAGTAAACAATCGACCTTTCTCTTAGATTAAACAGAGGGCAAAGTGCCTAAAAATCTTCAAATTTTAGAGCAAGAAGCACATCCTATCATGTAAGATTTGCATATTGATGAACACAACTAGATTGTTTATAAATATTATTTAACGATAACTTACTTACATTTCACAAATTTAAATGTTTTAACTTTTTGTTTGCAACTGTTTTTTCTTACAAACTTAACTCTAAAAGACATTTTCGTGGTAAGCATGTAAGCATGTAAGCATTGTAAGCATGTGTATGTAAAGCAAACTCGTTGACAACGTTAGCTATTCCGCCCTCGTCAGAAATGGTGTAAATGAGAAATAAGACATTTGACCGTTGTTTTGCGTACATAAATTGCAAGAAGAATAGTCATCGAACGACATTGAGTGCTATCGCAAACGTTAGCAAAAATCAGTAACAAGTTCCTCATGACATTTAGTGTAGACCCCTTAAAATTTTTTGCATATTGCAGCCTTCCCCCAATTTTTATTCAATTTTTATTTTTTAAGATAACGTTTATATTCCTAACATCACGAGTGCCTGAGCATGGCATTTGCCTTACCATGCGATTTGTGGACTTCCCAGCTTTTCCCGTAATACTCTAGTATACTTTTTCATATATGAATTCGTCCTTACTTTGTGTTTATTGCCACTTTTTCTCGGTAGGTGACGTAGAGCGTAATTTAATGGAACGTGATTGGCATTCGCCCACATGATCGTTTATCTTGTGGCGGACACATTTTGCACATTTGCACCGGTGGTCGCCTTTATTTCAGAAGTACTGAGTATCTCTTTCGGTTCGTCAGATTTCCAACCAGCTTACTGCTGCATAAAGCTTCTCTTCTAGGGCTCGCAACTGGATATAAAATTGACTTACTGCTTTGTTTACTTTCTTTGTGAGAAAGCCCACATTAACATCAAATATATTGTATAATAATATTTTGATTGTCTTGAAAATTTTTGCCTTAATTTCTTATTGTTGATTCTTTAATTCGCCAGATTATCCTGGTGCTGGTTGCTGTTCTTTATCGAATTTTGATCATTCTGTGTAGGTGTGCCTCGCTCTTTTGATTAATAATTATTGTGTTCGCCTTTGTTTTTCCATTTTTGACCTCTCTAATAGTCAGCATTTTCGATCTTGGGTGTTATTTATCGCGTTTATTCGCTCAATTTTTACGAGATAGCGGCCAGCACTGCATTTTCTTGTTGCCTTTTTCTTCGCATTACTATCTATCAGTTGTTGTTGTACTTTCTTCTTGTTGTCCACTTCGACAATCTTACCCGCTCGATCTTTCCTGGCAGTGTTGCGTTGGAATTCATATATGGAAAGATCGTTCCCATCACTTTGTAGCCGCTCCTTTAGCCGACGCTGTTGTTCACCCTCACCAGCAACTATGATTAGATTTATTCCTTAGCCATATTCGAACTATTGTTCTTCAAAATCTTTTAATTTTGCCATCGGGCTCGCCTTTTTTTTCAATCCCCACTTCTGATCTGTTGGTCATGATATTCCTTCAATTCAGTTCGTACCGATGAATTATGAATAGCATAGAAATTTATATGCAAGATTAGAAAGACTACCCAGAGAAAATTGTTTACAAAATTAAAGGAAATTATCCACAACAATTAAAGATTTACCATTTCACGGCGCTTCATTCACTGGGACGTTTTTTGTTCCTTCAATTGGTCTCCCAATCATTTGAAAACTGGGTTGTCAATAAATATTGGGCGCTTTTTATACTTGTAAGAAATCTTATGATATAAATATATATCATTGACCAGTATTAGCCATTATTCGATTTTACCCAGTCGGTTCATCTAACTACCTAGAATTGCGGATGGAAAGTTGGCATTCGCAAAAATTTTTATGAAAAACTTAAACTCAATATAAACACTTTCAAGTGATGACCACTGGTCAGATCCGAAACTTAACAGAAATTAGTGTGAAAAAACTTGCGGGCTTTTCGAGACGCCCACAATTAAAAAAGAGGTTCATAATTTGTATGCAAGAGTTGAAATTATGCCAATGGGCATAAGAGGGTCGCCGTAAGGTGTATAAAAAGTTTTGATTTTCTTTACTTTACAGTTTTATAATCAATTAAAAAAATTTTTTTTTTTAATTTTTAAGGCTTTTACAATGGTGGATAGATGAAAATATATCTGTTTCGTTGTGAATAGCGAATATTGCACGATCGTAGGTTCATTTACAACTTAGGGACCCGCCCCGTACGCTTTCAACTTAAATTTATTTTAAATATCTGCTATGTTTTTGCAAATATTTACAGAGGTTATAGAACTAATTGTGGTAGATCTGATAAACAATAAATAAAATAAATAAATAAATATAGTTAAATTCATAAAAATAAGATTCTTTTGTAGTCCGAACTAATAGCTAATACGAGGTTAAAATAAGCCCGGTAAGCGGAGAATTATTAGGTGAATAAAGAATGGATATGCGAAGCTATAACTAGAGTAAGTTTAAACTAGCTACATAACATCAGGTAATATGTAATGGAAAATTGATAAATGGACAACCGTTAATTAACAACGTGAACAAGCGGATGAGTGAAGTGGTGAAATAGATAAGAACTAACGAATAATAAATAATCCATAATATCCGACAAAATGAAAAAGTGGATATCATAAAGCAGTTGTTGATGCAAAACCTTGCAACTTATATAAACGAACTTTTTAACGCTAAGACAACTTAGTAACCTTAATTGCGTTTAGTGGGATATACGTTCGTTTCACCTGAATTTGAAATCGGTCTTAACAGTAAAGACGAAAGAAGATTTTATGAAAAAGATTTGCAAAACGAAAACTATGCAAATTTCGCTAGTAAACTAGGCAGTGGACGGATTTGGTTGAGTCATAACCTCAACTTAAGTTAGCCTTACCGGAAATTATATTACTTTACATCAATTGCATGGAGTTCAATGTCAGAGATTATTTTCGCTTGCAGGTGTGTTGTCTACACAAGCAGCGAAATGTTTGAGAAAGCAGTACTTGATCCCGAAACGTTAGCTGCTAAGCATGCGAGAGCACAATACAAAATATATAATTTTAATGATTCCCCTTATACAAGTTTAACAGCGAGCATATTAATGTGCTAGATTCTCATCTTAGCGGCACAGGTTAATAAAGAACACCAAAATATTGACACTATATGAAGAAAATGTTACAAAAGCGGAATGTGGGGATTGTTCATTATTGTTGACCAGTCTAATATTTAAAAGCATATATGAATTTATATCTATTATTATTAAATTAAGTATTAATGTCCTCGTTAAAATCACCTTTTATGTACAATACATGCACATATTAAGATTTGAATTGTCTATTTTCCACTCTCCTTCTTCTATTTCTTGTTTTTGTTTATTTTGTAAATATCAATTTGGTATTCGTTCGTTTAATTATTCGCATATGTTTGAATGCATATAACATTCTTTTAAGCAGTATGGGAAATATTTATCGTTTATATACAAGCATATATACATATATACTTATGTATGTTGATTTCAATGTTTTATGTTAACTTATTATTTGCACTGGCAACAAGATTAAGAGGCGCAACAAAATCATCATTTCCTTCATTTAATTTTTTGGAAGCCTGTTCCACGTTTGATTGTTTCTTTCCATCTGTTTCCGCCTTTCCTGAAATCGGGCCATTATTTTTGATGAACTAAAAAGAATATTGCAAATTAAATCGCCTACAAATAATCAGTTCTTAAGTTCACATGATTAGAGCAAAACTATACGCATGGTTATTTATGACTAACAGGACGAAAGGAATTATTTTTAATATTAATGTCCCAAAGTCGGATACAATTGTCATTTAGATATAAAAAAAGCAAACGAGGCAATAGACTTGAATATTCATAAGATGCATCCTTCTTTTGTATAAAAAAGAAAAACGATACACATTTAGGTAATTTTTATTTCAAGTTGTTTCGTTATTCAATACATGTTTTACCTAGTATATTTCCACATCAACTTCCGCTGTC
Organism: Glossina fuscipes; assembly: GCF_014805625.2. Taxonomy (NCBI): domain Eukaryota; kingdom Metazoa; phylum Arthropoda; class Insecta; order Diptera; family Glossinidae; genus Glossina; species Glossina fuscipes. The sequence goes on from NW_023998646.1 coordinate 1,170,919, forward strand.
ATTATAAATCAACGTCTCTCCAAAAAAATTGGACATTTGTAAACGCCAATTGTATTGACGTTATATTTAGTCTTCCCTATATTGAACATTTAAACGTTCTTAAGCAAGGTTTTATAAGACGAACAGTGAAAGAAATTTGCTCACAGTAAAGAAGAGCAGACGAAAAAGCGTCAGTAAAGCAAATTCAATTTTTAAAACTGATTAAATACTTTATTCTTACCGTTATAATATCTTTATTCGCATAGCCCCCAAATCGTAGCTTCAGGTCTTCAGATTTCTCATTTATTGAAGTAGAAATGCCTTCCAGATATTTTTTTTCTGTTGTTTCTGCTGCGTAATTATCTGATTTATTCCCTTGAAAAGAAAGCAGGTATACTATTTTAGGATTTATATTAGTGTAAAATTATAATATAATATAATAAATATATTACTATCGCTAAAACGAAGTTAACGAAAAAAAATAAATTACAAGAGTCAAGTCTTGTAGCACTAGTATCTAAGACTTTATTTAATAAATACATATAATATTTTAGTATTTAAGTTTAAGTTAAGTAAGTAAAAAAAAGACTTATTATTATTTTCGATATCAACATGTTTTTTAAATTCTACACGGCAAGTATTTTTAACCTTTGCCCTCAAAGAGCTCTTAAGTAAATGCGCTTCCTTAAGGATAATATGCAAACTGGAGGAATTATTTAATCTTCTTGTTTTCATGTAAATAGAACGATTATTTAAAAAAATTGTTTAAATCAACTTTTACTTAAGTCGCTAAGAAGTGGGAAATAAATTTCACAATCACTATATGAAGAATATTTCAATTAGTAGAAAATTCAATTTAGTTGTTATCGTGACTAAACATATGTGAGGAACTGCCTAAAGAGTCGGTTGTCAGCTTTTCATTTAAGACATCTTTGGTGTGATATTTTGTCTGGAGGTGTGACAAACCCGTACTTTTTTGAAAATGAGGAATGCGTAAGACAACCCGTCAAATTCTATCGCCTCAGTCACATGATTACCAACTTTGTTTGGTGTGAAATTCAATATATGAATTTTGAATGGATCAATTGGTCAATTTTACGTTTTGGTGATACGAACTGGCCACCAAAATCGCGCTACTTATTATCGTTAGACCGTTTTTTGTGAGGTTTGAGCCGCGGATAATGTTGGGGATCCCCCAAAGATCTGCGTTGGCCATATGCTGACTTTAGGAAGAAAGACTTTGACTTTTTTCCCGCTTTGTCCAAATAAGAAGAGGCTTCTCTGAGATTGGGAAGGAGCTAACGTCTTTAGTTGAGAACTTTCAGGCTCATACGATCTTCTTTGATGGATTTAGTAAGTTGGACTCCTCGCAAAGGTCACGAAATGGGAAACAGTCTGCATGTGGTGCGGCATGTGAGCCTTGTCCTCCCGCCGTTCTTAGTACTCATGTTCCGGTCCCCATCCTTCTCCATGTCGAAAATTCTTTTAAAAACGCAAGAGTTACTCAATTTGCGAGCACGAACACTAACGTTAACGCACGTCGTAGCATATCGCGTATCAGTTACATGGATGAGGCAAAAATGCCTCTTCCTACTCGATCTGATCCGCCTATATCTTTAAGAGTGAAAAAATGCTACTTCCTCTCCTAACTCTTCCTTTCTAGCGCAGTGGAGGGTGGTTGAAAGCCTATTTTTTTCAAAACAAGAAATTCTCCACATATGGCTTCTGATATTGGGTTTATAAATACCGCGAGCTTAGTGGCTGTTCCACTGAGGAATATCCAGGCCAACGTCGGAAACCTCCTATGAGAGTGCTAAGAGATATTTGGCGGAAAAAAGTAAGCTTGATTAGCATTTTTAAATCATCAACTGCTTAACTTATAACTCTTCGGATATGGCAACAGCGCTGGGTATCTTTAATTTTCCTCATGTCACTTGGTGTCCTCGTGAAGTTTGTAGTTATTACTGTTACTACATCTGATAGAGCTAATATGTTTTTCAACGAAACGCCAAATTGTGATGGGAGAGTCCTGCATCTTTGTTTTGCAAATTTCTCAGGAAACTTCTTAACTGTAGTTCATATTTAAGTCTACCTGAGCATGTGTATGATGCATCACATAGTCTATCCTTCCAATATCTGCGTGGTAATTGATTCATGCGATGATCGTGAAATTGTGAACTTCGTTGGGTACATTTTTCATTGTAACCTCGCTACTAACAGCTCTACGTCTATAAATGATTACCTTTACCCTATACATAATTCTGTTGCCTTTCCAAATGTTGTAATTTCTCAACAGGTACTTTATTGGTCGAGGTCATTAAAGCAAACACATCACTGATGGCCATCACACATTCTTCGTGTTGTGTGCGGGGGAACTATGTGATGAATTTTCTAATTTTTTAATTTTTCTCTGCGAACAATTTTAATTATGGTTGGAAAGTTGCTTTTTGATCTCACGATATAAGAGTGGAAATAGACTAGCTAGTTGTCAACTAGCCATTCGCCATTAATACACCTATTTCTCCGTTCCAGCATGCCTTCCTCAAGGAAAGATCAACTATTGCGAACTTGCTACAATTTACTTCTTCTATGTTCTTCTACGTTTACCTTCTCTCCTAGGTGTTCAAGGCGTTTTCGTCGTTTTTCTCACAAACAGGTGTTTTTTAAATGGATTTTAATAAGGCTTCTGATAAAATTACTGCTGTTTAAACTTCAGCCGTGTTTGCTACATATTTGCAGAATAAATCCTTTAGAGTTGTATTCAACTCTGTTTCCTCTGACGACTTCTCTGTGACCTTAGCGATCCCGCATTTCACTCACTTAGGACCCCGTCTATTTATCCATTATATTAGTGATCTTTTATCGGTGATTAAGTTTGGTTATATACTAATGTATGCTTAAGACTGTTCTATACCGTCAAGGTGGCAACGTACTCATATGGCCTATAATCTGATTTAGACAATAGGGCTGCTTGGTGCTCGTTTAATTTTATGGAGCTCAACTTAAAAAAGTGTAAGAAGCTCTCATTCGCAAGGAAGTATACATCATGTACGGAATACTTTATAGATTCGTAGAATTTGGAAAATGTAGAGCCATTTTTCGAATATATATAATATTTTTATAAGATTTTTATTGTTTAAATTATATTCTTATGTGCTTATAAAATCGGCTGCACATGTTATAGTAGCTATGTTTTTACTATAAAGTAGCTCGTGTTTTGCGTAGCTTGTTATGCACTAGGAAGGTATTATAAATTTTGTTGTAGATATTCTATGATTACTCTTACGCGATCATTAGTTGAAATATTTATAACCTAGTTGGATAAATAAATAAATAAACAAACACGAAAGAGATCAGACGTGTAAGGCAGCGTTTAAGATTTGATTGCACTTGTATGGAAATAGAAAGAAAGAGGGACTTCGTGCAACACGAACTAGGACTAATGAATAGCGCTAATTCTATTTAGCAAAAGAATGATTGTGCAAGTTATTCTTTTTGTTTTAGCTTGCGGGATTCACTGCATAAACTTTGCCGCGCGCATATCAAGAGTCCGAAATACCCTAACAAGTGCCTGCTGATACACATATAAAAAAACATGTCTGTAAATTTATCATTCGACTTACTTTTTTTTTCCGATTTTTCAGAATCCTTCGGTCGTCTTCGGCGAGTGTGAATTGTATCCCTTCTCATTGAATGTGGTCTATTGATTCCATGCAATTTAAAATATAAACCGCAGGCATTACATACAATTTCTCCACGTATATTTCTTCTCCAAATAGTGGTTGTCAATGTGCCACAATTCGAGCACGACATACCCTTTTGTGCACTATTCGCTGAGGTAGAGTTTTTCGGATTCTGTGGAACAAAAGAAATAAAATTTGACTTATCTAAAATAAGCTTTATATATTAGCCAAATATATTGCTTGTGGTTTGAAGACAAACTGATGACTCTTTCGTGTCAAAGAATGTACTGTATGTTATTATATTAGTTTGGGGAAAAAGAAATCCATTATTTTTATATGAACTTCAGGACTTTAATTAACATGCTTCGGATTGCCCGATTTGGGTCAAATATGCACCGTTTTGTTGTATGATTTGTTGCCATTTCAAAGGTAACTTCAAAATGCCTCTCTCATAGAAGTCCTGGTCTCTATTTGCAAAAAACTCTAGTAGTCGATTTTCACAATCCTCCCTAGATTCCAATTTTTTATCATTAAAGAAATTTTGCAATGCAAGAAAAAGATGATAATCGCTTGGTGCCAAGTCCGGACTGTACGGCGGATGCATTAAAACTTCCCAACCAAGCTCCCGAAGTTTCTGGCGAGTCACTGTAGATGTGTGTGGCTTAGCGTTGTCCTGGTGGAACACGACACCTGTCCTGTTGGCCAATTCTGGCCGTTTCTGGTCAATCGCTATCTTCAAACGGTCCAGTTGTTGACAGTAGAGATCAGAATTTAGCGTTTGGGCATATGGAAGCAACTCATAGTAAATAATCCCCTTCCAGTCCCACCAAATGCATAGCAAAACCTTCCTGGCTGTTAATCCTGGTTTGACCACCGTTTGAGGTGCTTCACCGCTCTTTGACCACGATCGTTTTCGCACAGGGTCATCGTATGTGATCCATTTCTCATCTCCAGTCACCATCCGTTTAAGAAATGGGTCTATCTCATTCCGTTTGGCCAAGGCTTCGCAGATGGAAATTCGATCCATCATGTTTTTTTCTGTTAATTGGTGTCGTACCCAAACATCGAGCTTCTTTTTGAATCCAGCTTTGTGTAAATGGTTTAAAACTGTTTTATGGTCGATTTTTAGCTCCTGGGCGATGTTACGACTGCTAACATGCCGGTCAACTTCGATCATTTCTCCGATTTTATCAACATTTTCAACGACCGGCCTACCTGTGCGAGGAGCATCTTTAACATCAAAAATTCCTGAACGGAATCTACGAAACCAAAATTGCACATAATTGGCTGTTACAGTATCGGAACCATAAACACCATTCACAATTTTAGCCGCCTGGCTTGCATTTTCGCCTTTGTCAAAGAAAAACTGTAAAATGTACCGGATTTTCTCTTTGTTCACTTCTATTTTTAACACGCTGTAACTCACAACTGAATCTACCAAACAAAAAACAGCAAAAGAATTTTTTTTACTGCGAAATGTCACCTTTCCAATGAGCATAAATATGAAATTGTTTGATCGATACTTTAAATAATGGATTTCTTTTTCCCCAAACTAATACATTCTATGATTTACCACCGTTTGGATACAGATTCGCCACAGGCGAATGGTTCATCTGGCGGCGTGTATCACCGGTGGCTCCCATCAGCTATAGTTTTGTTAGATGGAAAAAACTTTGTGGTTAAAAATAATTTTTTTATTGAAAAATTTAAAAGCTTATTTTTGTAGGTGGGTTACAGTTAATATGTTTACATATTCGTTCTTGTGGGTTTTTTTAAAACATTCAAGGCATAGTGGTGGTTCACCTTCGCCTTCTTTATTTCTCCTATCGTAAGAGGCATCTAGGATTGTTGTTGTTTTCTGGTGGTGGATAAAGATTTGTTTTCAACAACAAAGTTTGACTGTTCAGCATATCTATTTGTTTCTTTAACCATTAATTCTAGAAGATTGTCTGACAAAAATAACTGGTGCAAGAGAAAAGGATCGCAGTAATTAACATTTCCGTCCAAAAATTCCTCTTCTTCCATATACTGATATGTAAAACTGCTTCTTCCTGTGACCTGCTTCCATTCTGTCTTCTCATCGCTTTTTTCCTCCCAATCATAAATATCGTTTTCCTCTGTAGAAGATGAAAGCACCATCTGCCATTGGTCTTTTCCTGTGAAATACAATTGCAGACTCATCCCATGAATCATCTATTCCCGTAAAATCCATTTCATCCATTTTCTATGGGGCGAAAATGTTTCATACATATACAGATTTTACTGGCTATGTCTTGAAATTCTGCTTACCAGATAAAATCAACTTTTAATTCTTTTTAAATTTCCAAATTCTGTAAAAAATTAAAAACAAAGTTACACCTCAAGAACAGTTCACTATCTATTAGTAATCCGTAAGGACTAAAAAATAATTCATCAACACTCAGCTTTATATTTACAGAACCAACTAAAGCAAGTGCTTATCAAAAATCGAATAACGGGAAAATACAGTATAATTTTTCCATGGCCATACTTCATAACTAAACGGTAAATTCGTAGACGGCATGCACGCAACCATCCGTGGGTATGAGCGCTGCGTATATGATATAATAAACGTAGAATAAAAGGAAACTACACTTTTGAGTATCAAGTTTTGGTAAGGAACATTTTGTGCAAGGCGCCGCCAGATAAAGCAAAGTACGATTTTTGTTGCCGCCCAATGAACTAAAATAGGAAAAACTGCGTCGTGCTTAACGTGTTAAACCAAGTAATAACCATAATGTTGCTTTGATGAGAAGGACTGAATTGTCGTCAATTCGAAAGCCATTATTACGGTTTTATTAAGACGTTCAATTTGTTCACGCAAATTCCATTAGTAGTAAAAATTTAATCTCACGATTTATGAATCATTCATACAATGAAATTTCTCGGTTTTTACCTTGAAGTCATATCTCTAAGGAGCAAATTTCAGTAAATGTTGTTATTAAATTCCCGTTACGTTACTAACAACACGTCCGAATAATAATTTGATGTTTGGTGCACACATTTACAGTTATTGATACAACATTGATTGATTTATTGATTTTACATAATAAGTCGTTACGTAGAAAGTGATCGAAAAGATCAGTCGGGTTCGTCGTTAAGCCAAAACACGTAAGTGTGCTCAATCTCGTGAAAATATCTCAAAAGGTGCTACCTTTGGGTTGAACACAAGAATATTGGCAAGACAGACGGACAGCCAAACTTACGTCCATTCTAAAAGTGATTCAAACCCGATCGGTATAATAAAAAGTGATTTATCTCAAGTCAAGAGAGTTGTATTTAGTCGCACAAACTTAGCCTATCCTTGTACCACAAGTGATGTGGGGTATAATTGCGAATCTTTTGGTTGGCATTATGTAAGTTGTCTCAAAGCTTTCAGATATGAAAATGAAGATGGCATGTCTTGTCTACAAAAGCTGAGAAATGTGTCTATGCATAGATTGATAAGTACTTATGAAAATTTCAGACATTTTGAAGGCATGTTTCTTAATTCAAGATCGTCGGATTGGAGTACTTCTATGAAAAGTCTAATATTTGCGCTGTTATTAAGTACTTGGTTTTGCAAGACACTACATATACACAAGTTATATAGGTTGAATCCCACGCCAGGGGCTCCTCATTTGTCACGGCGCTAAAACATGGAAACATGGGTAGCTTTGAACGTTGAAAGCTATAAAACCACAACCAAAGATGAAAACTCGCTGGATGAGCGTCAAACAGCAAACAAGCATTGAGAAGCTTAATTCAGCGGACAGGAGACGAACGCAATTGGAACACTCTAAGTTTGTCAATCTCGGTAATAGGAAGATATCCCCTTCAAAATCAAATCAAATTTCTGGCTAGGAAAGACCATATAAAAAGTGGGGAGAAAAAAGGGTATGGCTTGTGAATACAGCCAACTTGAAAACAAGAACATCTTTTACGTAAATGGTCCCAGCACAACTAGGTGGAAAAGTCGAGTAATCTGATTAAAATAGTTAATTTCGATTCTATTTCTACTGGAAATTTACGTGGAAGTATCTTATTCATAAATACAATTACATTACGCTTAACCCGCGTTGCTTGTTTCTTGGTTTACTTATGAGCAGCGCTGAAAGCAATCGACAGCTGCAGACACAGGAATCGTACTGTAACTTTGGCAGGATAAAGGCGGTATATATGATTCCGACACCAACTAGCGTAAAGCATTTATTAAAAAGTTTTAAAAAGCCTTTCGCCGATTGTGTCTTACAATATTTTCAAGATGTACTCTGCTCAACGCGCATCATTTACTCTTATACCGTCAAGCGTTGTTGACTTTCCTGTCTTGATATGATCACAGAAAGGGTTGTGTTCATCACCTTGTCTGCGCGATAAGAGGTAGTACGTCTTGTTAGCATTACCGTCGATCTTATTTGCCAGATCCCGCCCAGATACTTTGAGGAAACTTCGTCGTTCGAGAGCGGTGCTGTCATCCGCAAATGAATAAATAAGGATTTTTGTTTACAGCATAGGTTTCTATGATACTCTTGATGTACTGTCAGAATAATGAAGCTATTAATGGACACCGCCGCAAAAATGTTCTCCACAAGTACCAGTCCCTGTCAATGTCCCCTCGCCGTACCAAAAAACAGCAAGAAGTTTTGGTCTACAATTAACAGGCATTCCGATTAAAAACGTACAAGTAGTAACTAAGCCGGCTGATAAGCCAATGTACTAGTTGACTGTCATGATTAAGCCTTAATACACTCCCCAGGTCGTTGCGCAGAATATTCAGCAAATGTCATGGCAGCATTTTCCCAGCTTGGTAGGAAATAGCCGATGGCCAATCATGTATGTATATACATATATATATACAAATTAACACATTAATGCGTGTTATCATCAAAAAAGGCTGTGACTAACAGTGCGATTGCAGTAAGAACGCGAAACCAGAATTTTGTGGCATTGGTAGCTTTATCAGCTGATATGTTTTAGCAAATAAAAAAGAATAGAAAAACGAAAGTGGTAAAGTTTGCAGCATACGATTTACTCGCAGAGGGAAGGCGTTCTGTGAAAATAGACTATAAAAAATACGTTTTTGTAAATTAACTGAAAAATAAAACCACGATCATCAAGGCTTCGTAATTTGTATACAAATGCGTAATAATTTATTATAAGTATATACGTAATTATGCCATAGTTAAACACATAATTATGCAATTTTGCAATTGCCGCCCGAAAGCAAACTGTTCATACATAGCTGAAACTATGGAAATCGTGATCAATTACCAGTTTATAATCGCAATGCGGCTTTCGCTCCATTCACTAATAACTCAATGATTTATCTCATAGAAAGATCGAAACAAGCTATTCGTTACAACAGCGAAAGGAAGGCCGTTTTTCTGGATATCTCCAAAATATTCGGCAAAGTATGACGTGGCGCTGCTGTCTACGAACTGATTGCATTTAGTATGGATAAAAATCTCGCTCGATTCGTTCGATGTGAATGAATTTCCTACAATTGCACAAGTGCCACAAGGCTTCATCCTTCGTTCATTTCTCTTTCGGACATTTATTGACGACCTTCTGTAAGCGATATCAAACGCTATTTATTCATAACAGCAGCTGCTCTCACTGGTTCTCTTTCAATATAGCAATATCGAGCTACAAAGTAAAACGTTCATTGTGAATAAAGTCACCAAAACATCTGAACGGGGATGGGCAATAATGCCAACAACGCGCAGTACAGTGTGTTATTAACATAATGAACACCTCATTTCCTTCGTTAATGTAAAAAAATTAGTAGATTTTAGTATTAGTGAATGCGAATACTAAATGACTTTCTTTGGGGGAACTGCGAAATCAGGGAAGTAGCAGTCAAGAGTTTACAGCACAATTAGCACTTGTTCTAGAGTTTCCAAATTTCGTCTGGACAGCCCCAACTATGGAATTGTTCAAATTCTTAAGAATATATTGAACACTGTGGATACCCTTAGGCGCAAGTCTTTCTGCTTATGTATAGACACCTGTTGAACAGTGCTCTATGAAGATAAGAGAATACAATAGAAATAACCAAGCAAAGTTACTGGCAAATCGTGAAATGTCGTAAAAAGAAGGCATAACAAAGGCAAGATTTGAAGAAAAACGGTTTCAGCTAGACCGGAGTAATTGAACTTAAAAACGAGACGGCCAAATCGGTAAGCTGCAAAAGCCATTACGACGCACAATGGGAGAAAAAATGATCTTGAGGAAAATCGAACCGCATGTGAATATGAAAGACATAGATGAAGCAGTCGAAAAGACAGAGATTGTCAACGGCTGCTGCAGGCGAGTCAGGCAAAAACAATGTAACATCAGGGAAGATTTTGGTCGCACCAAACAAGCGCTAATTGAAGCTGCAACATCTTTAGCTGTTCACCTATTGTAATGAGCCGGATATGGGAAAAAGAGACCAAGAAAATATGCTTCCAACGCGTAAAAGCAGGCTATCTGGGTGGAGGTCGTAGCGGAAGGAACCGCAGTTTCCTGTGCAGAACATGCCAGAAAAATAGACAAAAACCGAGATGCGGTTCATTATTTGTGCAGAGAAAGGGTTAACGAATATAAACCACTTTATGAGAAGCGCAGGATGCAATAAAGCTTACATGATGAAAATTAAAATCCTTCAAGTAAATATAGGTAGGGGAAAAGAAGCCTAAAGCTCGAGGAGAATATAGATATGGTGCTACTTAGCTTACCATATATAAAACCACAAACGATTGTGTGGTTCTAAAGTAGAAAGGTCAAACCGGCTATCTATGTAAAGAATACAAACCCGAAATTGGGAAAAATAGATGAAACACACAAGAACTTGTAGCGGAAGTGATGTAAACTACCATTTACATTTGCTACTTCTCCCCAAGCACAGGAACGTAAAATAGAATAGGAATAGACGTAACTGTAGTGTCGTTAATGGTGGCAGATGTGCGTGTTGATCAGTAGCAGAAAGCGAAACCTTAAGTAATCACCAATTTATCGACGTAGATAATGAGGCAGTACGACGAACATAGTCAATAAAGTAGACCGTATGGAAACTGACCCAGGAGGCGAGCTCAGCAACTCTGTTGGCCAAAAAAAATTAACGATAATACACTAACCTGCGTCAGAAAGATCTGAATGCTGCTATGGCTTGTAACCAGCATACCTTGACGTATATATGTGAGGTTGGAATGAGCCAGCATATTAGTGGAATGCAAAAATAAAACAACTGCAGTCGGAGCCTTTAAACGCCAAAGACGAGCGACAAGGTGCAGCGGAAATGCAAATCATTTACAGAACTGGGAGAAGATTCCTTAATTTAGGAATAAACACAGAGCAAACTTATATGCTGGAAAGAATTATACGAAGATGTAAACAAACTGATTCTTGCCGCACGAAAGATTTACCAAGAAAATTCACCACAAGAATTTCAAATGCTGCCTGGGCCCAAACAAAAGTGGCAAAGCCGTTCCCAGTAACCAATCATCAACCCACAGTCACATCAGGATAGGAGTCTTGCCCGGGGATATGACTACAGCGGAAGAAGCCCAGGCAACATGTCGAACGTTGAAAAAGAGAAAAGTTCCGGGGCCTATTAGAATACCAAACTAAATAATACAAATGGTTGGTGGCATATGGGCAAATTTATTAGCAATACATAGAAACTATGCCTCAGACTCTGCATTTTTCCAACAATGTGGAAAAACAGATCCTAGTCTTGCTACAAAAGGCCGGTAAGCCGTTGCATAGCTCATCTTCTTATAGACCTATCTATTTCCTGGACAACGTGGGCAAACCTTTCGAAAGATTGCTGCTATGGAGATTAGAAGGAGAGTTGAAACACCAGGGCATATTCTCTAGGCATCAGTTTGGCTCCGGCAAACAACGATCGTCTATGGACGCTATTGTGGAAGTGCTCTGTGCAAAACTATGTTAGACGTGAACGGCCCAACGAGGTGAGGCGAAAATTTATATGAAGCGTAGCCTACTCGCACATAATGTATGCCACACTGATTTGCGCAGCGAAAGTATTACAGCATCTTCTACGAAGGCTGGAGGCGGTTAAAAGGCTGTACACATTGGGAATGGCATTGGCCTAACGCACAGTTTCAACGACAACGAGAGCAGTCTTGGTAGGAACGCTGCCCAGCGAGCTACTATTGAAGGAGCGGTTATGCACCCATTAAAAGAAAAAAAAATATTTTCCGACCTTCTCAACTACTCTTTCCGGAGTTGCCCGCATATCGAACAATGTACGGCTAATCATGCACATTGCACGCAAGTAAAGCACTCTACCTGAAATGTCGACGATGACCTCAACAAAAACATACTCACACAGCACAGAAGTATTCCAAAAATTGTTAGAATCCTCATTCGCTTTTTAAAAAGTGGAGCGTGCATCAAAGTAATATCAGACTTCTTACAGAATTTTTCACCGTAATGTGAAAAGTCATGGTTGGCGTAAAACAAGGAACTGACATCATTTGTTTTTAATATTGTGGATCACAGTCAATCACTGTAAACTCTAGGTCACTCTCGTATCTACTGTTGGATCCGAATTGTTCAACGACCCATAGCTATTTTAAAGATTCCATATAACTCACCTTTTTATCATAAACTGCGTCCTCCATGGATATGTAATGATTTGTTATGCATTCATTTCCATCAGTGCTTACAATACAATCCGAAAGTTTTACTTTACTTATCAGTGGTTCGTCAGTACCCTGAAAGTATACAAGATTTAAAAAGTTAAATTTTTAGTGAAATTAGAAATCACAGCATATTAATTCCTCGATTGCATTGTAAAATATAGATGTACACAACACAATTCCCATAGATTTTCTATGAGGCCAATCGAAAAGGATATGAGGATATCCTTTGATAATAATCAATTTATCAAATAAAATAAGTTCAACTATAAATAACTATGTCGACATGTTTTATAACTATTTAAAAAGTTTTTGTCAGTTTTGTCTAAAGTGCCAAGTGAGATGAAAATAATGTAGAGAAGCCCTATATTGCGTTCCCATTGTTTAAAATATCGCATAAAAGATATTGAACTTGTCTAAAGAGGAACCTAAATGTTGGTTTAGACTCGCCAAAACGGAGGTCACTTCAAACTGTCCACTCCTGTCAGGGCGGGGTTTCAGTTGGCGAGTGTTATTCGCGTTCGCCGGACACCCCGGGATTTGAGAAAATAAACATATCATTATTGCTCAGAAGATACCTAACTAATCGGGTGGGCGTGACGTTATGGCCAAGGCCGGTCTGTACCCTACACTACCGATGGTCTCCTCTATTTTACATTTTTATTTGGAGACACCGTACTTAAGTGTGCAGACTACCATGCTTGTTTTCCCCTTGGAGAAAATTCTAAATATATTTTTGCGGAGACATTAGAAACAATGAGAATTTGTCAGTAGTACTAAATAAAAAAAAAAATTTTTATCTTATTCGCAGCAATATAAAAACTATATAATTTTTTGTACGTTCAAAGATTATTCACCTATGGGTAAAGAAACATAATATTTGCAGGCATAAGTTAGGACTTACGCTAATTGATACATATCAGATTGCTTAACTTCGGATGCCAAAACATGATAACGTAAGTAGTGGCGCTGATGATGAACCTCGACTTACGTATACTTCTGATGATGTTTGTTGATGCTAAGGCTGACGATATTTAATCACATTCCTTAGTGGCTGAACCGGCAGCAGATAAATATAACACGTTGGCTTTGATTTTTAATTTGTGGAATGATTGGAGATTAGGTTAAACGTTGTCAATAGCAATTCCATAATAATCGCAGGAAAAATCTCGATGTTTAACAGATATTCATCGGCAAGAAAAATTATACACATATTTGGAATGTATAATACAGCGATATTATTTTAAGATCTTGTCACACTTACACACTTTCTTCAATTACATTTGCATGCGGTTTTATGCGCAGTAGCTTTTGATGCAGAATTTGTTTCGATGCTGTTAGCCACTACAACCAATTAAATGGTCGTAAACCACATTTAAGCCACACTGCAATTTTTTGTTAGTTTTGGGTGTATATATTTTTATTATTATTATTAATTTGGCCAGAGAAATAAATTCTAAGAATAAAGTCTCAAAAGCAGTAGCATGGAAAGCTATCGACTTTATTAAAAACTCTGCAGCACTTGAGATTCGAACCCACTATCATTGAATTGATAGTCCAGATTCTTTGCCTTCGTCCATTCAGGTGTACATATTTTTAATGTAAACATTATGTACACAATTTGAATCCATTTTTTATACGCGCATTTTTAATATAATTCTTGTTTACATTTTCATCAATTTTATACATATACGTCTTTGTCTGTATTCTGTGTTGTTAACAACCTTTTTTTATATAAATTTTAGTCTTATAGAAGAATCACAAAAAGAAAAATTGTTCGTTTCTACATTTTTCTACAATTAATAAAAGGCTACATTATTGAAGAGAACCACCGTTCCAGTGAAACACTTATTAGAGGCTCTGCTTTTTAAAAGCAAGAAAGCACGCTTGATCTGAAGTCTGTCAATGTCTTAGCGAGCACGGATTATATTCGGTGCTTGTGTTAATTTTTATAAGCGATTTTTACAAGTAAAAATGACAAGGGAAATATCAGTGTGCGCAGCAGTTGAGTTCGATGATTTCAATCTTTCCCTATATAAAATAGCAGTTTTCCATTTAATATCATTGAGTTACTCGACGAGTGTCCACGTTAATCATAAAGCTTAAAATTACATTTTCCACTGTTTCCAACTTTTTCTTACTGTTGTTGTTTTGTTTAAAGAAATCTATCGAAGCCCGCCAAAAAGAAGCTTATGGTGATGCCGCCCCATCACATCCCAATTATCAATTTTGGTTTCAACGATTTAAAAGTGACAAAAAATAGACCGAAAAGCTCGAAAACGACTAATTACAAGACTTATTTGACGAAAACCCAGCTCAAACTCCCAAAGAACTTTCGAACAACTTAGCAATTGACGAATCCACTATTTCTCGACGTTCACATGCGATGCAAATGATGGAAGAGGAGGAAAACTGAATACCTCGCAAATTGACGGCAAATACCATTTTCGTCACTCCTTGCAGCTTGAATGAGACATTCTGCAACACCCCACATATCGCGTGCATGATAAATTTCAACTAGCTTATTGGCGAATTCATATGATTTCCTTCGATTAAAACTCAACAAATATAATACGTCTTTTTTCACGATAATATTGTTTAAGTTCAGTTTCAAAACCACCAAGAGACCGGATCTCCTCTCTTCATGTCAAAAAGAAAACCTTCAATTCGCACCCTGAAGTTTCTTTTTTCTTCTTATTGTTCTTCCTTTCCTTAATATAATGAACATTAAAGCGTTGTCAACACGCCATCGCCGAAATATCAATAAAGCAACCAAAAACTGTCATTACAGTTACATTCGTTGTCAAATGATTCGAAGTGTAGCATAAATTGTATAAAAAAAGCATCAATTGTTCAGGAAATATAGGACTTGACGGCATCAAAGCCAGGAGTAAATATTTGCGTAAATAATTTGACTTGATTATTGTGCCGCTCTCTTCAGTTTTGCAAGTATAATTACATTTATGAGATTTGAATCCAGTCAGTTCCCGAAATCCACGACACGACCGAAAACACTAAGAGTCATTTATGGCTCCTGGAAACGTCTTACGTTTAATACAGCAGAAACGTCTTATTTATGATCACAAAGACGCCGTCTAATGAAGATGCTTTACGCAAATCTACTCAATTTCGCTGAATTCACATTTCTGCAGGATGCCTAGAATATAAAACAGCTCGCTAGTTAGTACCATTTTCATACCTCTCAGAACCAATCGAACGCAAGACTACGATTTCTTCCAGCTATACAGCTTAAGGACGAAGACTAAATCAACCAATTATGTATCCGTTCTGTATTTATGTGTTACTGGATGCTTCTCGCGATTTCCATAAAAATAAGGAGGAACTCTGAATTATGGCAAAGCACCGTTCCCTTCGATGACAACGGAAAGAACATATCATATTCTCTCTGAATAAAACGGGACTACACCATATGCCTTATATATGTGCGGCAAAGAACAGCACTTCCGCTGTCGTCTGCTATTCATTGTTCGTACCAGCCTGGTTTATCGCATAATCCACGCAAAGAACAATGTGTATAATTAAATAAAGATATAATTACATTTTGCAATCTATCCAAAAAAATGTAGTAAATAAACTTTACGGCAAGAGGAGAACAGAAGTTATTGCCACATATGATGTTTGAATAAATAAAAAGAAACTATGTAAATTTAGAAAATTCGTTAAAATGATTCGAGAAAGGGAAAAAATCTAAAGGGACTATTCTATATGTAATGTCTTTTTCATCTTCTTATATTATTGGATTCATTTGGGAGGGATATTATAAAGCGATTTATGTGATTATCTAGTTTATATCAGACATTTTGCAGAAAGGTACTGAATTCAATTGTTGACGGAAAACATATCTGAGTCCAGAATTTTTTTAAAAGGTAGTGGAATTCATCACAAAGGGTTTCCTTATTAGCCGCTTTCTTTTAATGGAAGAACAACGTTACAACGATTCAGAAACGATTCTTTGAAATTGGGTGTTTTCAACAAACCACTAAAAGGATAAGTATGTACCAGTATGGAGTTATATAATTTACCTTTAGTAAAGCTATGGGTTCTTCACGAGAGTCCCTTTGAAGAAGCGGTTTAGGCGCTGCAACTGGAAATGTGAACGACTTGTTCAATAATTGTAATAGCCGGTTAGTTTCGTTGCTTTCAACATTGTTAGCTGCAAAATATAAATTTAAAACAAAATATATCAATTATATTTTATAAATTTCAAAAAAAGATTTTGACTACAACGCATGTGGAGCGAAAAAAATAGTATCAATATTAAACAAAACTTATTTTATAACATGTTTTGTTAAAACAATTAAATACTATTAAACTGTGCACAGAGTACAGTCTTAAGAAGCTAATCTTTTCTTTACGAGCCAACGTACGCGTCATTTAAAGCAACATTAACTTTGGGCTATGCCCAAGTCGTTTATATAGTCGCTCTAAATTTCGAGTAGTAGACGGGCCGTTTCCGTCTCTTGTTGAATTGCAATATTCAAAGATCAAAACAAAAATTAGAACGTTGTAAAACAAGCTCCTGTAAATAAATTGTAAATATTACTTACAAAAAACGATCTATTAATACGGATCTTGTCAAGAAGTACAACAAGGAAAATTTAATTAGAGTTTTAATATATTTTTAACGCTAATTTCTAAAAAGCTTTAAACATATTTTTAACACTAGTTGTAAGTAAATGGTCATGTTTTTTTTTTAATTTAAGATGAGTTTTCTTAAATTTTAATTCATGATAAATTTTAATGCTAATTTAATGTTAAATTACTTAATTTATTTTTACAATAAATTTTTAATGTAGCTTGCAATACAGTTTTAATGTAATTCTTCATTTATTTCTACCTTGTGATTTTAAGAAGGTTCTTTTATCTTTGTTTTTCTGCACACTTCAAATTTTACTAATCGATATTATAATAGGCGGTGTCGGCATCGTGAATTTGTGAACTTGTGGAGAAGAAATACAAGTTCAAAAAGATAAACTGATAAGCGTTGTAGACAAAACAGCAAAAGAAAATAGTTGCGGGAAAACTAAGTAGAAACATTGCTATCAATGTGGCACTGGCAATCCTTTAATTGATAAATGCACTTAAGTTTATTTTATAAAGAAAAGGGTTACTGAAAACAAACATTTCTTCAGGAGCTGTCTTGAAATTGAATTGGAATGGGATTTTTGAGGATTATAATGCCGATAATACATGTGGTAACATTTACAATAAAAAATCGAAATTTACTGTAAACATAAAAGAATTTTTGAGAAATCTGATTATGAGATAAAAGTTATAATTAGGGTTAGAAAATTTACCCGCACGTTCATCTAACCGGGCAAGTACTATTTTTAGTCACATTAGCTGTTCAAGCGAAATAAATGAATTGGTCAATAAGGGCATTTTACGAAAAGGGGTGATTGAGCCATATCTAACAGTGACTCGCCAAATCTCCATAACAATTTTCTTTTGTGCTTCAAGATTTTCACAGTCTCTTGACGTGCTGGGGCGTGCAGGGGATCGCCATTAATCTCTTTTCGCCTTCTGTAAAGAGCTTGTGGCAATTATAAATAGTCTTTTTTGCCTTTTTTTAAGCGACTTGGAGCAGTTAATCTTATTTTACACATAAAATTTAATACAGATTCTTTGATCCATTTTTTTGGCTGATAAAGTCAACATATGTTGTGGCCATTTGTACCAACATGACAAAAAAAAAACAAAAAATTTGAAAATCGAATGTACGTAGTCAACGAAATTTTCTGTACCTTATATGTAGCTATTTATACCAAGGTAGGTGAATTTAACCCACAATTTTTATGGTGTCGCTACAGACGTAAAAATACACATAAGAAGCTGAAATTTCACACAAACATTTCTTGATCGATTAAGAAAACAAAGTTAAACAATGGTCCTGACTGTCAAAAACACGAGTCCACCAGACTACAAAGTGAAGCAATCTTGACAAACACCAATAATTTTTTCATATTTTCGGCTAAAACTTTCGACTGCTGCACAATTGCTCGCCAGAATAACAAAATATTTATGTCCGATGGAACATATATTGGAATTTAAATTTATTGTTAGTTGCGGACATGTTAGTAAACCATTTTTCAACCAAACATTCAAACAGTTGGCTCGCTCGTTTTTGGAAATGTCGCAACGGCGCAATCATTTTTTAATCAATAAAGAGATGTTTTTTTCCACTTATTAGGTTTCTATCCCAATTTTTGCGACTGTAGCAATTCGGTAAGAATTATGGATTAATTTTCATGGAAATAAGCATACGTAAACGTCGGTTGGTCTAATCTTAAAAAATTTAACTCAGTACCTGCGACCCACAACCTTATGGGCAAATTAGTTCGCCGTCTCCAATACTTTCTATTGTAATTTTACACCCTACGGTTTAAGTTTCGCATAGTAAACCAAATTTTCGTGCATCGAATAGCTTAAAATGTTGTAGGCTTTCAGAGCTAAACAATTATCTGTTTAGTCAGCCTTCAAATGCTACGAATTATGAAACATCGATAAACATATGCATGAAAATGGTCGTGCAATTTTTCGAATGCTAAAGAATTCATATTATTCTGATATATACTTTTCGCCTAAAACATTTCGGTGCAGGGTTAATCCCTGAAGAATTCAACTTTGTAAACGCTGTACGACAATACTCGTTTTTATATTATGTTTAAAAAAGTTTGTAAAATACTGTTCGAATATTACCAGCAAAATCGTCTACGAACAGTTTCAAGCTTCTAATTAAAATTTTTATCGAATTGATTTACTCAGAAAAATACCTTCTCCCTGTTTCCTCAAGCGTAAATCTACATGTAAAAGCTTTGAAGAAGTAACATTTGCTCATTTTATTCAAATTTTACAGAGGAATATACCTGCTGAATGTGCAAGAGCCTGCCATAATTGCGTCGTAGCTGCATCAGTCCCATGATCCTCTGAAGCTACACTTTCCGGTGTTCGACGTTCGGTTAAGGCAGTTATATCCATCTCCAAACGGTTCGAATCCAAGCTATGCTCGGAATCTGATGATGATTTTTCTTCATTTGTTTCGAATATATTTAATGATTCATTTGTCCTAAAGCTTTTAATACCAGACAAATCGCTATGACCTTCAGAAGTTAATAAATCTGAAAAGTTAGCCAATTCTAATTTGGGTTTTTTCACTGATAAGTCCATTTCGGTAGTTAACTTGCTATCTAATGGACGTTTGCTTTTTATCACAGAATTTTTAATACTGGAGTCTGATGCCAGACATGGGGATTCGGGATTCGAGCAAGGTGGCGATATTATAACTTTTTTACTTATGTCCATAAGAACTGCTGCTGTTTCCAATTGCTGCTGTAAACTTAAATTTTTATCTTTGTCGTCATTCGTTATCAAATCATGTAATTTTTCATATCCCTTATTTGTAGGATTTGGCATTTCATAAATCGAATTATCTGCCGTATCAATATTTCTCTCCAAGCTTAGATCCCTACCGAAATTTTTGCTTTTAATACTGCTCGTACAATTACTGTCCTCAACAAAGGAGGGTTGTACATTTTTATTAACTTTTAATGAGAAAAGTTTCGCTTTAGCTGAGTTACTTAGCTCCGTTAACGCTTTTGCTGCCATTCTTTCCGAGGAGGACTTTAAATATGTCTTGGATGTAATAGTTGGATTCAAACATGTTTCAGCTTCCATTAGGCCCTTAAAATAAAATAATACGTTTCTTATTAAAAAGGATAAATTGATCATTTCTTTTGATCTGCAATATTAGAAAAAGATTTATTCAGCATGAAATGAACGGCTTGATCAACGCGGTTTTCTTCAACGTTATCTTGAAATATCAAACCTGTACTATTAACGGAAAATGTTTTCGCTGCCAGATGCTTGTAACATCTATATGACAATTTTCAAATTTGGAATTTTTAAATCGACTTGTTTTGATCATCTTATTCCTTGAAAGAAGTCGCCATAAAACCGAAGTCGTTGCATCTTGCCATAAATCAACGATAATCGAATAAATTTTAAACGGAAAATTTCTCGATACATATATTTGAAGCTTTTTTTCGAAAATGAAAACGGGGAAAGCTCGCGCTTCTCAGGTATTCGTGTTAATACAATGAAAACTTCCTTAAAAAGTGACCTATATTTTAGTAGATCTTCGTGGCTACGAAGGCTAATGTTAGCATAATTAATGTCTTCTTTTAACAAGGTGAGCTGCTGATGCCTCTTGCGACGTACGAGGAGGCAAATGTTTATCTTCAGTAAATAGTTCGACTCTTCTAACTGTTTTACCATTGTTAGTTTCAGGACAACTAAATTTGCAAACAAGGAAGAAGTATGTTTTGTTGTCTGCTAATTTTTTCTTATGAAGGACGGAATACCACGTTCTTAATCTGGCCACGTTTCCCTTGTAAAAAAATTAAGCCCTCCCATGACATGCACAATGAAACCAATTTAAACAAAAAAAGACACTTTATGTTGAACGCAAACTTCTTCTAGATATCTATTTTATCTTCAAAGAACACACAAAATGTATCTAGGCATGGTTGCAGACGGAAGTAGCCCGCAAAGATTCCATAGAAAGGAAAGTGAACGTGCAAAAAGCTTTATAACGTCAATATCCATTTTCGTAGAATATAATTGTTAAAAGGAAATGAAAACTGAGCACTTTTTTAAGAAATTTACAATCTCAAAAGACCGAAAAATGTATGTTTAAAAAGCGATATCAAAAAACTGCATAGCAAATTACCTCTTCTGTGGTCTTGTAGGCTTCGAGATATTTCCTTAGAGCTATATCAGCTTTTTGAGCCAGGCATTTAAATCTCCAAAAAACTTGAAGTTGAGATCTGCAATTGCAGCATACCACAGTAGGCAATCCGTCGTTTGGCTGAACCTAGAAAAATTATTGTACACAATTAAATATTTAAACTCTACATAATAAATAAATAAATAAATACTTGTGCAGTTCGGTCTGAGTAATACTGTATGCGCTACAGCTACTTAGCGGAATAAAAAATTTGTTAATGTCCTATTTTAATAACGCTATTGAACTATCAAACTTTGCCATAATTAGTTCTGGAATTCAAAACTTTATAGCTTACAATTCAATACAATTAATAATTGGACTATATTGAAAGAATAATATGAGAAAAAGTAAATAAAAATAGAAAATACAAACATAATTAAAAAACGAAATCATACTTGATGTTATAAAAAATAAAAAAACATATATTGTTACTCCTTACGATATAATGCACCTATACAATTTGCGAAAAGTTACAATATGCCTTCTACAAAATTTTAACGCATTTAAGCAACTTCAGACATTTAATATATCTTAAAGGATCTCAACCCCTTAGAAGACCCTAATTTCATTACTACGTCCAAAGTTTATCATCGCCAAAATCGCCTCAAATACGCCTTCCGCATGTACATAAGGCACTAAATTACGCGGAAGTTCCTATTTTTATTTTTTGACTTTTTCAAGAATAATACTACCTTATATTTTCTCACATATTTTTTGTGCTACATTAAAACACCTAATAACTGAAAATTATACAAAAAAAATAATGAAGTATCGGGGCGTCAATCCAAAAATTTATTTAATGTCCTATGTATATATTTGAAAGTAAACGTATGGATGATAAATTCTGTACATGATAATAAAATCAGGTTCACCGTACTTTACGGCATTTCAAAATTCGACAGTTGAGTAACGTCTCGGAACATTGTAATAACTCGATTTGCATATTGCATTCTTTCCGTGTTTATATTCTAACTGTGTATGAGAGTTAGTAGTAATAACTTTTTTTGGTGTTGTGATCATAATTGAAAGCTTCGCTTGTTTTATATGTATATGCTTTCTAATATTTTTTATTATTATTATTATTATTATTATTATTATTATTATTATTTCTAATATTTTTTAGTTTTCATAGTTTTTATTCATTTCTTTAATTATTTATTTATTTCACACAAAGAAATTCAGTTACATACTAACAACGTCCATCGAACTATAAACATACATATCTTCAACTTACAACCAATAACTCTTATAGTATTAATTACACATGAGAATATATCAGCAATAAAACACAAGTGAAAAGACAAACTGATATTTAACTACATCTTAAAACTAAATAACAATATCAACCATTAACTTAGTTAAATCAGTAAAAAGACAATTTTGTATGATTCAATGTGTCGCACATTTTCAAAAACTAACCGCTCAAACATGTTCAATATAAATTAGGCAGAACCATGAAAATAGCAAAAATACAGTAACCCTAAGATGTTAAGCGAACGCTATAGTTCAATCCATGCGTGCGGATCTATAAGTATAATTATTTAAGTCAATTAACCAAATTGGCAAGGTTCTTTTTATAGACGTGATGCAACCCGAGTCCACCTTGTTCAATAATGGCAGACATGGTATGTTTTACGGATGTAGTAGCACCATAACACAAATGATAGTATTCATTACAGTTAGAGCCAATAACTGTCAATAGATGAAATAATCCGTTATTTGTTCGACACTGAAGTAACTTAATAAGAACATAATGCCTAGTACGATTGGACGGAACTCTTATGTTCAATTCATTAAGCAAAACCGGAGTTCACTTCACCATTCCCGATCCAAATACGTCTTTTCAGAAGAGACGGCAAATTAATAAGTGTAAGGCGACTATCATAAGGGAAAGCATTTGTTGAGCATCCTAACCTAAACCAAGTAATGCACATCTTAAAAACAACTTCATAACAGATTCAATAGATTATAATTTTGGGCCCATATAATCACCGTGTTTGTAGGAATGGGTCTAATTCCATTTCACAAGTTCTTTAGAAACGCTTAACAAAGACTTAGACTTATTAATCACGAAAAGAATCTGCAAATACATTTTCAATTTCGAATCAAATCGTTAGTGAATGCAATATTTTCTTGAAATTGACAATTAAAATAGTAATGCAGAGACACCGGGATATACCTAAATAATTTTAACTTTTCACATTTTTCCCTATATAAAGTCACAGCACTATGCATGCACCAATTCGATAACTCAATGAGACCGTCTTGGAGTAGGGGAATGTCATTTCCTACCTTAAAAGAACGGAAGACTTGCCATGGGCAAACATAAAAACAATAGAATTCTTTATAACAATGAGCAAGTAATGAATAAACAACAAAAAAAGAAAATGACCAAGGTGACTTCCTCGTGCCACACCTGACATAACATCAATCTTGCGAAAGACGCAACCGTTAAAAGTAACAATTGAGTACGTCCAGGAATATATGGTCTGATTAGTTCAATAAAGTTAAAGAGGAAGCCAATACACTTTAGCTTATATAGGAGAAGAGAGTGCGCACTTCGATGAATCAATGTATATTATATCCGTTTGCTTGCTTGTCGAAAAGGCAAACGACCTACTACAAACCAATTCCAAGAGATTAGTCTTCGTAGACTTAGCCTTAGTAAAGCCATGATAAGTCGAATAGAAGGCTCAACTTTGACTGCCACGCTTATCATATTTCTAGGAGCACAGTTATGAAGCGGTATAATATAAGATTCTTTCCAGCTCTCAGAGAAGTATCACCATTAAGGAAACAGTCAGAAACCATGCGCAAAAAAGAACAATATCCGAAGGTGCAACATCAGGGCCTAGAGCACACGATGAGTACTGAAGAAATTATGCGCGGGATAATGCCAAAAGTGTTTAAAAACAAACTCAATCAAGAAATTGCAAATCCCCTGTGCGTTAGAGGACTCATTATTATTATAATTCATAAATGAAGGGAAACGAGAAACCTTCCTTTAAAATTAAACAAATTTATAGAAGCTTTTAGGGTCGGCCAATAGTTTATTTTTCATTTTCAAGACATAGGCAACGTAGCATGTTCACCCAAGTGCATTAAATTTATAACGCTCAATAGAATGCTAATATAAAATAAAACTATAATCTAACAAAAGGCCACTTGATTTATACTTTCTAAAGAGCCTATTCTTTTGACTTGCCTTTAGCTCATTATTAAGCCATGCGGGGGTATTCATTCAAGACAGGCACAAGGCACGCACCAATAAGGATATAATGCTACCATCAACATCATCGCCATTTATATGACGAATAACATCACATAAAGAATTGAGACACTTGTCGTAATCAGTTTTATGGAAAAGATAACGTCTCCAGTTTGGCCAAGCCGCTGGTCTACGGGTATTCAAAACCTTCGCGATAGACATAGTCGGATGATAAAAATCTTCTCGTAATACAAACGGGTTAGAGCAACGGACTAATAGATTATTACTAGTGGAAAATACAAAATCCAGCAAACGGACATTCAAAATGAGAAGATGATTAACTTGAAACAAGCCAAGTTCATATATTTTTTCAAATATGACTTGTTCTTTTTTCTTCGGTAACAATTCGCCCCTTTTTGCCCTGTTCGTTAAACAGAGTCGCTTGTTCTCTTCCGATGTTAAAAACGACCTGCACTTTGGTCGACCAATGATTGATAAGAACCAGGGAATTCTACAAAAAATTTAATAAGATTGACATATACCATTTATGCGAAACCAAAAAATTACTATTTCATCAGTTTACGTGAGGATAAATGACATAAAAAGAATCTCGATATTGTGGTACCGCACGAGTTGTCGGTGGAAAATGTAATAAACACAACTTTTAACTGTCAATCGGTGCTGTAACGGAATTGGCCCATTTTTGAAGAGATAAATAACAGGCGATGAAAAGTGGGTTTCAGGATAAATGAATCTGCACAAACGATCGTAAATTTGACAACAAGTGAGGTAATGCTTTGAATTTAATGGGATTTTAAGAGAAGTGTGTATCATGGGTTGCTCTAACTCGGCAGACGATTAGTTACACCGTCACCAATTAACACAATCAAAGCAGATAATTAAAGTGAAGCATCCATATCTGATCACAAAAGCCGTTCCGACTCGACAAGAACTGCATTGGCTGGACATTTTTAGTGCATTCGCCATACAGCCTTGCCCCTGTTCCATCCGATTACCATTTGTTTTAGTCGCTGCAGAAATAAGTTCATGGCGTCAAACCTACTTCAAAGCAGGCCTGTGAAAATATATTCGGCTCAGCTTTCCGTCCAGAAGTCCAACTGCTTCTATACAAAGTGGCACCTTATATTTGCCAGAAAAATTTACTTAAAATATAAAAAAGTACTCCTTGATTATTCTCCGATTTGAAATATTGTTAAAAACAGAATGTGAAAAAAATCGGATGTAATGAAAGTAGCGAAAGTAAATAATGACTTATCTACGTAAAAACCTATTGTGAAAAATTGAGTTGGGCTTACTTTCATGAATCAACCTGTTGACTGTTCGAGGCAGATTCTTGTTCTTATTATTCGTTCTTGGGGTAAATAAAGTAACCCAAAAGACATCCTTTGTATATTTTCTTTTTGATTTAGTGATTTACACGGTTAACGATGACGTACAATGTAATGGAATTACACTGCAATTAGGTTTCCTTTTTTGGTTTATTTCATTACATTGCTTACATTATCACACAAATGCATAAGAATGATTTAAATAGTCATTGTAGGAATGACGAAAGAATCCTCAAAATCGATTTTCTGGCAATATTTGTAGAGCGGTGTTTTGCAAGTTTATTATAGTGCTTCGAAATAAAAATTTCTCCAGGGTTTCGGAAGATTAAAATTTATGATTTGCGAACGAATTTTTATAAAAAGGTAACAACGATTCGACTTTTCATTAAAACTCTGCTCTAAAAAAAATCTCGCAACTTTAAAAAATCTAATGCTCGACAGAATTTGAGTTAATTTTTAGGAAAATATTAACTTTTCTAGGATAGAAAAATCAGGAAGCCTTATTTAGACGCTTTAAGACTTACACTGTCACGTACAAAATGTATCAAATATTAATAATTTTTTTTATTTTTTACAAGCCTTTGTTTAACTTGCTTTCGTAGCATTGAAATCCCCAACTGACATTCCTGGCACTTCCCAATGTCCGACCAACCAAATGGTCGATATTTCCGACACTTCCGAACGTCCGATTTTACAAAAATTTTGTACACTCATTCTCTTCCGATAGCAACGCCTCTCACTAGAACGCGAATTGTGATTGACTAACAAGAAGAAAATTTATAAATAAAGTTTCTTTTAATTAACTTTTATTGAAATCAGCTGAAAGGTGGAAAAATTTTTTATCTAGTCACTTTTACGGAACTCTACATAAATGCTTGGTATGTTTAGAAAAAACCAATTTTTTACATTAAAATCTTATGTGTTAAACTAATATAAAATAATTTTTCAAAAAAAATGTTGTTTTCTTCTTGCTTAGTAGATGCTTCCAAACTCTTATAGCGTGTGGTAAAAAATTCATTACCCAAATATATATATTTGTCTATACACTTCGTGCTTTTTCCGGAAGCGACCACTTGTCTACTGGAAGTTACCGCCTTATGCTTTATCTGTTAATTTCTGACTTCACTAACACATTAAAATTTAAATCGTTTTCGTACAAAAAGACGTTACCGTAGACTCACTGCGACAAGGGCAATTGCGCTGAGGGCAACTGAAAAGCTTTCAATGCTTTTGCTAAAAAATTATAAATTTACGATGAAGTTATTGGTGTTGGTTATGATTATAGTTATTGTATTACACCTTTTCCCTGCGTCTTCCCTACCACTCCAAAACACGTGGAACTTAAAACCTGAGATACACGTGACTAGTGGGCATTCAAAAGTGCCTCCTTTTCCTCCTTCTCCTCAAAAGTACGGAAGAAAAAGATCGAGGAAGAATATTTGAACATGTAAGGACATTTTTATGGGTGCGAGATTGCATACTAATTGTAACTTAATAAAAAATTTATTGTAACAAAATAACATATCAATAACACATTCTAAGTTTTAAAAAGCTTTCATCTCACAACATGATTTTTCAAAAAGATCTACAGAAGAAAGAATTCGTACAATTTTCATTTTAACTTCGGAATGTTTTACAGTATGTTGAAATTTCATTTTGTTTCGGGCATTTGTAAACGAGTTACAATGTCCGTTCTTTTCTGTTATTTCGAAAACAACACAAATATCTAATCTAATATTCGTGTATCGCTTAAATATTAGTTTGGGGAAAAAGAAATCCATTACTTTTATATGAACTTCAGGGCTTTATTTAACATGCTTCGGATTGTCCGATTTGGGTCAAATCTGCACCGTTTTGTTGTATGATTTGTTGCCATTTTAAAGGTAACTTCAAAATGCCTCTCTCATAGAAGTCCTGGTCTCTATTTGCAAAAAACTCTAGTAGTCGATTTTCACAATCCTCCCTAGATTCCAATTTTTTATCATTAAAGAAATTTTGCAATGCAAGAAAAAGATGCTTGGTGCCAAGTCCGGACTGTATGGCGAATGCATTAAAACTTCTCAACCAAGCTCCCGAAGTTTCTGGCGAGTCACTGTAGATGTGTGTGACCTAGCGTTGTCCTGGTGGAACACGACATCTCTCCTGTTGGCCAATTCTGGCCGTTTCTGGTCAATCGCTATCTTCAAACGGCCCAGTTGTTGACAGTAGAGATCAGAATTTAGCGTTCGGCCATATGGAAGCCACTCATAGTAAATAATCCCCTTCCAGTCCCACCAAATGCATAGCAAAACCTTCCTGGCTGTTAGTCCTGGTTTGACCACCGTTTGAGGTGCTTCACCGCTCTTTGACCACGATCGTTTTCGCACAGGGTTATCGTATGTGATCCATTTCTCATCTCCAGTCACCATCCGTTTAAGAAATGGGTCTATCTCATTCCGTTTGGCCAAGGCATCGCAGATGGAAATTCGATCCATCATGTTTTTTTCTGTTAATTGGTGTGGCACCCAAACATCGAGCTTCTTTTTGAATCCAGATTTGCGTAAATGGTTTAAAACTGTTTTATGGTCGATTTTTAGCTCCTGGGCAATGTAACGACTGCTAACATGCCGGTCAACTTCGATCATTTCTCCGATTTTATCAACATTTTCAACGACCGGCCTACCTGTGCGAGGAGCATCTTTAACATCAAAAATTCCTGAACGGAATCTACGAAACCAAAATTGCACATAATTGGCTGTTACAGTATCGGAACCATAAACACCATTCACAATTTTAGCCGCCTGGCTTGCATTTTCGCTTTTATCAAAGAAAAACTGTAAAATGTACCGGATTTTCTCTTTGTTCACTTCTATTTTTAACACGCTGTAACTCACAACTGAATGCACCAAACAAAGAAGAGCAAAAGAATTTTTTTTACTGCGAAATGTACAATATGTAAATGTACAGTATCGGAAATTGTTTGATCGATACTTTATCAGTGCAGCCATCTACCGAAAAAATAATGGATTTCTTTTTCCCCAACCTAATATTTCTTTTTGGTACAGAGCAATACCATTCAAACTCAACATTCAAAAAAGTGTTGCAGTTCTGCTTCATCGGTAGTGTGCCGAATTTAAACGAGCAAGCACGCATAATGATAGGGCATTGGGAACCCAAAAGAGGTAGTTTCACTAGAAGTCCTAACCCATATTCTCCACGATCTAAATGTGAAGTTGCAAAACATCAACGATCAAGTTAATAGCTGAAAGCCTATTTTCTAGAACTGTCTTATACGCCAATCTAAGAATAACTTTCATTTGCTAACAAACAATCACTATCAACCTTTGCGACATCCCAAAAGAAGCTAAAAGCTAGCTCTGTTCTAAATGTTCAGTTTTTCTTTTTTTGGCCTTCTTGAAATGAATATAAGATTCATTCACATCCAAAATTTTGTTTTACTTGGTTTGGGGTAGTAGACATGTCATAGTCCGCTTTTAAATTTTATGTGCATGGTAAAATTAATTAGAGAAAATAATATGTGTTCCGATTAAATGAAATCTTATATGGGCGCATAGCGAACGTTTGTGGATTAATTCAATCATGTTTGCTTAGGTATTTTTGAAATATTTAAAATTGAAAAAAATTGAAGGTTTCTACTATACATGCGTTCTTAAAATTTTTTACCATTCTGCATTCAATTTTGCAACAAATAACCTATTTTTATGTGTGTGAATTAGTCCCGATTGATATAAATACCCAAATCCCTACCCTCGCAACTTCTTTCAGAAAGAAAGAGAGTGTACCTTCGACATGGTATCGTATCTCGTAATCTAAATTCTCTTGAATTTAGTTACACATAACTTTGGCCACAGTTATATGGTTCATATAGAACCTTGTTACAAAAGGACTATTAAATTTCAACTGCAACGTGCAGGCCATAGCTTATTTTACTGAACTTATATCATGAAAAGCGATCTGAATTGTAAGCAGGACCTCAGAGTGTGATGTTCATAAACAATTGGTAGATTGAAATCACGTTTATATCACAACTTTGAACTAATATTTAAATGGATTGAAAAAAAAATAAAAACCCAACATTTTTGGTGTTTCTTAGCTTGCGTTCTCCACAGTTGCCAAAAAAGCCAAATTAAAACGAAGTATGCAAACATACTTTCTGCCTAGTACAATTGTCTATAAGTTTTACAATGCTTTACAAAGTATATTAACAAATATTTACAAATAAAAAAGGACTTAGCATGTTTCAGCATGACAGTGGTGGAAACCTATTGAAATCTTTTTATTTCATACTTATTTGTTGGAAGGTATTCGATGGCAAATTTCCGGTGCGTATTGTTCATCGAGTCGGTATTTGAGACACGCAGGTGACAGATCTGGTGCGCCTTCAACTAAATTTTATTTTCTGCAGCTTAATTTACGAATTGTGCACGAACATTGCCACAAGCGATCGTTAAGTGAGCAAGTGAGCACAAAACGTTTTACGACGTTTAATTTATTTATTTCAATTATACGTGACAAACCGAAAAAAAACCAAGTGCTTCTTATTTGCAACAAACTGATAAGAATTATTTATCCTTGGTTGGTAAGCTCAGAAAGAAACTTAAAAATTATAGAGAATCTTCCCTCCACTTCTAGGCGCTTTATATGGCTTTAATATTATATTTGATTTGTTCTCATTAATTAGAATAGATATATGACATACATACATATAAACATCGTTATCGTTGCCACTCACCTCTAAAGAGAGACATTTGAGTATTTGAGTTGTTATGTGAGGTGAGTCATCACAGAAATCTCCCCCACCAAGATTGGCAAAAATAGATTGCAAAACCTTATCGTTGTGTTTAGATAAACTTGATATATGAGTTCGATGTTGTTTTAAAATTGAAATGGGGGTTTCAGTAATGTGATCATTTATATCAACTTTAGTGGAGGTCAGTGACAAAGGCACATCTGGTACTTTTGCGTTTTGATTTAAATCTGTTTTGTTTTGCTTTATTTGCATTTTATCACAGCTTTTACACACTTTATTGCTGCACAGGTTTTCAGGCGTCTCAAAATTCACATTGCAAGTTGACGATTTGCATGCCTTGCTTTGCGTTCCATCTGAGGTAAATATTTCATGTGCCGATATTTCATCTTCTTGCAGCAAAGTTAGGCACAAGCGACAAATATTACTCAATTCTTTTAAAATACCACACATAATTAACTTTTAAAACACTATTTCACAATCACTTTAAATAAGAAACTACCCAAAAAATAATTGTACATTCAAACAAAAACAAAGTCATCACCTTGTTAAAAATTCTAACTAAATGAAGCGTTTAACATAACCCAGCCAAATTAAAAAAGACATTCCCAAAAATAGTTGCCATATATTTCTTTATTTTACGCACTGCCACATAGCCGCGTATTCTTCGCAAATCCCAGAATGTGAGAATTTTATAGTTAGATTGCAAATTATCTCAAAACCTGGGCGTATTTTGTAGAACAAACAAAATTCACGATTAGTATATCCTAATTTTATTCTTCTATTTTTTTCTTTTTACCCATCACGGAGGATGCATTAGTTTAATACGACAGACGTATGGTTTCCAAAGCTAAATTAGTACAGTGCAGGAATCGACTTAACCAAATCTGTTTTCCGATCGTTACTTGAAATCAAAATTACTATATTAGAATGATTCTATAAGCAAAGTCTCAATACCCAATTTTTTGATTGTATTCAATGAATTCGCTCCTAAAAACGGCGTTAACAATTATTCTAAATGCATAGGATATATTATTTGTGTGATAAAATAAACGATGTTAACAATCTTTAAAACAGTTGTGCTACGATTATGGTATTTACTGTGCATATGCCATCGTAATATAATTTTTTTTTTTTTTGGGTTTAGGATTGTTCGTATTTTCACTTATTCGTTTTTGTGGTTACGTTCGTGCAAACTCTATTCTTTCGTAGGTAATTCATAT
Organism: Glossina fuscipes; assembly: GCF_014805625.2. Taxonomy (NCBI): domain Eukaryota; kingdom Metazoa; phylum Arthropoda; class Insecta; order Diptera; family Glossinidae; genus Glossina; species Glossina fuscipes. Next base: position 1,202,559 of record NW_023998646.1, read on the forward strand.
TCGGTCTCTTCAATACAAAAAATAACTCAAAGACTTCCTCCACAATTCAAAAACCCATAAATGCATAAAAATAAATTAAGAAAGATTAGATTGGTCGTATATAACTCTCAGAAATGCAAAATTATCAATAGACGGGGCATATAAGTTGTTACCAATCTGAATTTTTTGCACGGTTGCATAAAACGTAATCCAGTAGTAGTTTCCATGCTGTAGTTTATAAAATTTTGTTTGTAAAAATTTGCGTCTCTAAAAATATTGACAAATCGGAGGTTGTTCCGAGAACGAAAGGAAAAATGTTAAATTGGCGGAACGTCCGGATGCACTGGAAGAAAGTAGCTTTGGCCTCCTTGCCTATAGCTTACGGATTGAATGCTCTAAAAAGTAATTATGAGTAAGATTTTTATATATGTAGATTTAAGTTGATTGCATTCATAAAAAACTTTTTTCCTAGAATTTCAAAATATATGCGGACAATTTGCAATGAGGTAAAAAATTCATCCGGCAGCAGCAAGAATGTACTGGTGATATTGAACCCAGTAGCAGATAAGAAAAATTCTGAAAAAATGGTAACATTTCCAAATAATTTTTTTGATAGCTGTCCGTACTATTATTCCACTCCTTGTAGTATGATATTATGACAGAAGTTATTTACACTTGACTTGGTATTTAAAGGTTGAATTCATTGTAATTTTGATCTTTGCTCTAAAGCTTAAATAATGTATATTTGGATAATATACATATTCTGTTCTTGGCTATTTTTTCTTAGTTCAGAAGCTTTTGTGAACCTATCCTGCATTTATCTGGTTTTACTGTGGACATTAAGAAGACGAAACATGTTGGCCACGCAAAAACGCTTGTCGAGTCCTTAATTAGCTTACCGGATGTTATTATTGTGGCAGGAGGTGATGGCACTTCATCTGAAGTTGTGACTGGGTTATTGCGCAGAGGTGTGCCACCATGTCCAATTGTTTTACTTCCATTAGGAGAAAAAAGCAATACAGCCTTGAGATATTTACAGCATGTGCCAAGTTCAAAACTTGAAACGGTTAAATGCTTAATTAGCAGTCTGCAACCATTAATCGAAGATCGAACGCAGTTCTGCAATGTAGTTAAGTATGATATAATCGACAGTGATGCACATGAGGTTCATAAGCCAATATATGGCTTGCAAAACTTTTCGTGGGGTCTGCTACGGGATATTGAAGCGAAGCAATATAAATATTGGTATTTTGGATACTTAAGACATCATGCAGCCGCTTTATTTAATGCATTTTCCGATAAACTCCAGTGGAACATTAAAGCGAAGGTAGTGCTTACACCGCCATGCCCAGGATGTTCAAATTGTAAAACGCTAACTAATCAAAAACCAAAAATTTCTTTTGCAAGTTTTTACACAACGAGATCAATTAGCGAAAAATCAACAAATTTTATTAACGAATTTTGTAAAGTGGAAAAAAGTGAATATGTTGAAATGAATCAAATCGACATATCCTGCATTAAGAACTCAGATTCGTTTTTCGAGCTTAAGACGGATTTAGTGAAATCATTGACTCCAGGTTTCAATTTCCTCGATAATATTTCCAAAGTTGTACATCAGTCAGTTGAACCAGCAATATCGTTAAGGAGTCGTACAATAAAATTGTATCCTTCAATACAAGCCAGTACATACTATATAGATGGTGAAGAATACGACGTCCGTCCCATTAAAATATCTCTTATACCCAATGCAATTAAATTATTCTGTTAATTTTTTTTTCATACAATATGTGAAGACCATAAGATGCTGGTATTCGATAACCTGGATTTTGTTTATTTTCATTGGATTTTTGATTGAGTGGCATTAATTGCCCAGAATTTTTTTGTTATGGAAACCGTTATAACCAAATACAAATTCGTCGGTCGGTCGAGTGATGTCTGCAAAAAATTACTCATGTACAGTTAATGGGGCTATTGTACTTCTGTTATAAAGAATGAAACTAGCTGTAACGATTGATGACAATTCGTTGTGTTTGTTTATTATATTTTCGATAAATTAGGGGAATGTATGTCCTGTGACTGTAGCACTTGGTTTTAAAAATATTAATCTGCTGATTTTAGAAAGTTAATAAAAATTTCAAATTATACCGGTAAAAGAGAGGTCTGGTTAATTGGAAAGCTACGTAAAATATCAAAATTTTGCACGACCAGTGACATCTAAACATTGTTATACTAAATGTAATTTAGTGTAATTTAGTATTACACTAAATGAAGAGAGCTTAATACACAGAAGTAGAGCACAAATTACTGATCTTCAAAGAAAGTGGGATATGTAAGACTAGATTTGTTACCGCAGTAAAGAAAATCTTAAGGAATTTCTTTATATTACGCGTTTCTCAAGTCGTTTGAGAAAAAATTAATACCTATGTAAAAAGAATTACAGCAACCTCTTTAGATTTCAAGATTCTACAATTTCCTATTCATCATTTTCATTATAATATTAAGGCGTTGAACTAAGGTATTGTAAAGCTATAAGTTATGAAATTACAAAAACAAAAGTTTCCATATTCATTAATTTTATTTCTTGGAAAAAGTATTTTGCTGAATTCGAAATTGTCAAGCAAATTTGAATATAAAATGGATCTTTCCTGAATTTGACCATTTATTAATTCCGGCGTGTAAGTCTAAGTACATCAACTTATCTCTTTTTTTAACTTATGGGAGTGTATTTATAACATTTAAATAGATTGACCAAATTAATCCTTAAATCAAAGCTGATATCCAAGTTTTAATATAAACTAAATATCACACATTTTATTTATTTATTTTTAATTTCAATTTTTGGTTTAACATATTGTGTCTATCGACAATTTTTTGACAAGAACTTTTTACACAAATTTAAAGAGATGTATGCATATGTAACTGTTGTCTATTATGATGGAGTGATCATTAAGATTTATTTTCATAAAAAATGTGATGTTGTGCTGACAATGAAAGTTGAACAACAATACCTCTGCTGTCTATACGTCAAGCAGCTCCACAAGAAAAGCTTCCATTGGTAAGTTGTCCGCATGACTTAAGTTCGGTAAAAACTTCCGTAAAAAATCCTGGTTCTGCATTTATCCTTAACATCTTATTGCTCAAACGGTTAACAATCACCAAACATCTAAAAGATAATTATCTTAATTATCATACGAACATTAGTTTTCATGTACATTTAAGTGTGCTAATAAATTCAACATTTTAAAATTATTCGAAGGATTTTTCACATTTTTTCTTAATTTCAGTATATCAAAAACACAAAAGGAAATGTAAATGTTTGCTAAAAGATCAACTGTTCGATTTTTGGTTTAAATAATTGGTTTCATTTTAATATTTGGTTAAAATAACTCACCTATCCCAAAACTTTTCTTTTGAATCTTCCACCAAAAATGGTTTTAGAGGATAGCTAATTTCATTTCCCATATAGGAATATGAAAGATAAAGGCAGGTCAAAACAGCAGCTTGAAGGTCGGATTCCTTGGTTTCCTCTCCGTCGACCAATTCACGTACAAGCATATAGACGAACACAACATTTGCAGGATTTATAAAGGCAACGTCCTTCATACAATCATGTAATATATTTTAAAAAGATGCTAGCGTTAGAAAATATGTTATGTCGTGTAAAAATATTCTTTTAAACAGACTAAAAACAAGCAAGGAAGACTCGTTTTTGATAATTTTGGATATCATTTACCTTAAGTCAATATATAGAAATTTAAAATACCTTGTTAATTCACCAATTACTTATTTTAAATGTAAATAAATAGGTAATTATTTTGTCGGGTTTTAAGAGGACGGTAAAAAACGTTAACTTGAAAGTATATATTTTTCCCATCTTTTTGATAACCACGAAAGGGTAATTAAAGTCAATATTGAGTATAAGTAGCAATACCTGCTGAACGTAGGGGAGGAAGTAGTACGTTCGAATTTAGAAGTGTTGGTACTATTTAACGTGTCTTGCAATAAAAGGTTGGTTGCCCCCGTGCTGAAAAATCAACTTATAGTACCTATTCGCATATGGCATCCGTCCTTCTTTTTAATGACCGGCTCAATTGCACAATCCCTTTTTACTTCGTCATTCGGATTAATCACAGTGTAATTCGCGTTTTTGTTCTTATTCCAGTTATAAATTACGCGTTTTTTCTTGACAAACGTAATTTTTGCCATCCGTGGTGAGTCCGGCGTTAACTATGCTAAGTCCTATTCGAATTATTTGGCCTATTTATTAAAGTATGTACTCAGAGAGTTAACTTATGCTCTCTTCTATTTGTAAAATCGGTTTGTCGAGGATGGCGTACAAGCTAATATATGTGATCTCTTAGGCTGTTGTGCAAGATCTTGAAGGTTATTGTCTAAGACAAGGCGTCAAATGTGCTGTCCATAAATTCCAAGCTAAGGCAATAGCGTCTGAACTCAAATGTCTAACTTTCATTCTGTAAGGTCTAATGACACGGAATGGCGTTTAGACTAAGATGTTTCATTGCCCCATAAGCCATTGGGGGCACAGTCTAAGCGAAAAAGTCACGTCCCCCTAACGTAGCTGACTTCTAATCTGCATCGTCTCCTATCCGCATTTATTTTCTTCGTTTTACACCACTTACCTGTTTGTTGGGTGCCGTAACGCAACTGAAAAAATAATTCTTCTACGTATTTACTTCTTTAAAACAATACCATCGATGTACTGTTATTCTAAATACGTATTGGTATTATTTGCGTAGGCTTATTGCTCTTGCTTATTTTACAACCTGACCCTGCTTAAAGATATTCAGAAAAACTGGTAAAGGTAAACCTTTCTCGTGGTATTGAACTTTAAATTGGTACGTGGTTTAAAAATTGTCAGTCACATTGCCTAGGCCCTTATTGCGAATGTGGCTAAATGGCCTCACGACTTTACGCTGGTTAGAAACATATGCACTAAATGTAGTGCCCAATGCAGGTCTTAAGCCTTTGGCTATAAACAGGAATTACGTGTAGTGGGGCTTCTTTTTGAAATACTAATTGACAAATACTATATAGCATATCAGAGTAAAAATCCTGCCATGTTACCAACAGGATATCGCAAGTCTTCCATATTTGTGTAACAGTTAGCACAAAATGGAATTTTGATTTGTTATCGGCTGAGGAAAACCCATCAGAGAATTTGCGAAGTATATTATTTTCTGACTAGTGAGAGTTTCAGATTAGCGCCGTTCCTCTGTTGACATTTTACTTTCTTTTGACTTTTTGCCTCTACCAAAGGCACGTTCATTAAAAACTTGATGCAAATGTCTTGCTCGAAATTATTTACCTGCCAACCTTGAAGTAGAAGGCTTCTATCAACAGCCCTCAACCACATGACAGCATCTCCAGCTTCAAAGTTCCGCAGCTTTTTGCATCGGTAATGCAAAAAAATTCCTAAGCATTTTAATAATTCGGAGGTGGATGCCTGCAATGAAAGAATTTCACGTTACATTGTACCTTACCAAACACAAAACATCGATGAATTAACTTCGGGACTCACAAACAGATTCACAATTCTTTAACAATTTCTCTCGTTTATTTATAAGCAATAGTGTTTTCAGTTTATTAGTACCCGAGAGAAAAATCTAATCTCCGTATGGTGATTAAACGTTCATTTTTATGAGAAAAAATACGGTTGAAACTTAGCAACGGATTAAGAAGTGTGGCAATTTTTGTCTATCGAAGGGAGTAACTTGTCGGTGGTTTGCTGATATTAAACGAGTTCGTGCGTACGCCGGTTTTGTTCCACACATTGAATGGAAAAAGAAGTGCTTGTACAAGAAAAAGTAAAGAAATCACGTTTTCCTTATTCTGCATGAAAATTTCAGTATGACAAAGCTTTTTTTGAGGTCCATGGCGTATTTTTTGACAGTATAGCAAAATCATCGTGTCACAAGATGCATAAATTGCATCCCACCAATCTTATTCTCCAGATCCCGATCTCTTCATCCTTCGGAGATCTTTATTTGTACGTAATTCTGCAAAGGGCGTTTCAGCGAAAAAGATTTAGATTAAATGATGCGGTCATTGTGGAAAGTAAACCGCACTTCGAGTATTTTGAAAAGTATTTAGAGAAGTATTAGATTGGTTGTGTCACTCTTGAAAGAGGCTCTGTATTTGTATAAACTCGAGTATTACAAAAAAAAAAACAACAACAAAACTTTTTGGGATTTATTATTATTATTATTATTATTATAAGTTTAGCCAGAGAATAAAAATTCTAAGACTAAAGTCTTAAAGCACCAGCATCTAAAGCTTTCGGCTTTATTAAAAACTCTACCGCACTTGAGGTTTGAACCCACGACTATTGAGTTGCTAGTCGAGACTCTTGCCTACTCGGCCACTAAGGCGGATGTTGGGATTTATTGTTTCATGTGCTGTTTAGGAATTATGTTTTCATTATATTTTTACTCAATATAGACACATTCGTACGAAAAGTTTTAATTGCGTATGTAAGCATAAAAAGACATAAAAAAACAATTCCGTTGTGGCTAGAATGTCAATGCAAATGAAATATTTAGCCCTTTTGCTCATATGAAAATATTTGCAAGACAAAAGGCGCGCACTAGTACGAGTTGAGCAGAAAAATACCAAAACATAACGATAAATAAATTATGTGAGCAAATAAATGGCCGGTAATAATTACCTGTATAACAGTTTTCCTCGGAGCATGATTACTAGTTTTTTGTTGGAATTGTGATGGCAATGATAATGCTAACGGTTGTTTTTGTACAAGTTTATTGTGTGACAAAATACTATTCGTATTATTTACTTTAACAGCATCTGTACCGTTAGTTATTTTTTCATTTGAAGTCGTGAAATATTGTTTATAAGAATCGTTATTGCTGAGATTGTGATGTTCCTCTATGTAATTAATATTTTGCTGTACATTTTTGTTTTTATCACTCACTGCCGCACAATTATTATCGCGATGCTGTGTTTTTAAATTAGTTGAAGGCAGATTTGTGGATTTTGATTTATTATCAACCTTCTTCTTATTATGAGATGCTATTTTCTTCCATGACAAAGCGTTAATGAAAAGCGAATGTTTTTTAAAGTTTTTCTCGATTGTACTCTTTTCTGATAATATGGTCGCATTGTCGTAATGAGAATCCAAATCATTATTAATTGTTTCCTTGGTACTATTGTTTATGTGATGAATATTATTCGAATTAATATAACTAAATTTAATATTTGAGCATCCCGATAGATTGTAATTGCCATTCTTAGAAAATTGGCTACCGTGCACAGCTTTATTTTCACGATTTTTCGCATTATTTAATTGTTCATACGAATAATTGTTGAGTTGCGAGTCCGCATAATTTAAATGCTCTGGAAAGTGATCATTTCTTAATTCATTTTGTGGATTGTATGGCAGATGACGCTGGGCAGAATAAACAGAATTATGACGTTCTTTCGGATTTAAACTGAGCACAGTTCCCATTATAATTTAAAGCTTTATCTGTAATCAAAAATGTCGACATGTTAAAGTCCGAACATAGATGAAATGCACATAATCAATTATATATATTAAATTTGCGAAATCTTCAATCAAGTAATTATCTTAAGGGCTCTGTAAGATTAATTTTAGTAGAAATATCACATTTTGAGCAATCGAGCAATCATTCCTGGACCAAAGATCAATCTTAGAAGAACAATCAATCCTATGGATTGTTTAGTTGCAACAACACGACTGCAAAAGAAGTTCATTTTAGAAAAGTTTCTGATTACTGTATTTCCTATGTAGAAAATTTTAATAATGCTCGCGGGCAGTACAGTTGTTCTTATGCACATCGCGGGGAGAATATTGTACATTCTATGTTGACCATTTCTTTTCCCTGGAAATACGAATCAAGGACTATATGAAAAGTAGGCTACCGATTTTCAAACAATTTGGCTGTGCTTTTCTGAAATGCTTACTGTTGAAAAAATATGATTAAAAATTAGTACTTAGTTTATGATTGAAAATGAGGTTTGGAAATAAGCGTGTGCTTCTAACGAGGACTTTGATAATAGCTAAATAGTTGTAGCTGCAGCGTTGTGTTAATTTGCATCGTTACAAGTGTTGAAGCCTTTCAATTACCTTTACCCAATCCCAAAGTATTAACTTGGACATTTTTTTGGGCAGCGAATTGATTACTTGGCCGCGTTGCATTAAGAATTTTTGAAAATTGCTAAAAGAATCAGCACCAAAAAGCAAAACACGAACAACATGCAGAAAGACATATTAAGATGCTATTTTAGCACAGACCATAAACACTTCGTTTCTACCACATCCTCTATGCTCTTTATTTGACTGACGCAGAGTGATCCCACTTAAGATTTCATTTTTCTTAGACTCTGTGAAATGGCCCCTTGTCGCAAAGCAAAATATCCACTGTCTTTAAATCTAAAAAAAAACTCTATCAACGAGCAGCATCGTAGCTAGGAATACACATACATCGTAATTTTTTACAACAGAGGTACTACAAAAAAGGATTCATAGGAACGTTTGTTCGCACTTGTGGATAGTTTCTTATCTATTATGTAAAAGTAATAAATATTTCAAGTACTGATCATTAGCAAAATTTTTAATTACGACAATTCGATAAAGTTGCCCTTAAGATCTATTTCAAGTCTACGATTGCAAAACCGCTTAATTACCAAGTCGTATTTTTGTGCGGGAAAACATCAACAAAACAGTAGTCGACATTCCGATATGTACTCTAAATGAATGGTTTCCAATTTATTTTGTATTCATTTTTTTGCGCAAAAAGAGAATAGCAAATCAATTGGCTTCATACAACGAATGGAAACTTTCGATTATTTAAAATTTACGATTTTGGAAAAACAAGGTTTACAGATGTTAGAAAGGAAATTAGTTAAAATTCGCTACAAGTGCTGTGTCTAGCCTTAGCAAGTGTTTTGAAGTGTGCATCTTTCGCATTCACGATCTGAGGTAAGTATCATTATCATTTCATTAAAAGTGTTGGCATGTACTAGACTTTTCCTTCTATTTGTAACAACACTAAGCACGTTTACTCTTGATCAACATAACATTCCGTCGACTTAGCTTTCTTGGTCTGTCCATTAATACAACTCTTTGTAAGATTTCCGCTGTTATTAACAAATATATTTTCAACTATTAGGATTAGAGCAGAAAGAAGGCGCGATTTCTTGAGGTCAGGAAAAAAAAAAACCGAAATTAATAATTGATAGTAGTACATGAACGACTCTTTAAAATGCATATTAAATGAAAAATATTAACTCTAATAATAAAAATGTTATTGGAGAGCCCTAAAAGTTGCTAGCTATGTGCACGAAAAGAATATATGCTGTTTTTTAATGTTTTCTGAAGTACGTATTCTTGATGCCGATAATGAGCGCTCCGCCGACTGCACCATATCCATTTGAACGTATGCATATTTCCTGTTATTAAGATCCTCAAATTCGTAAAGATTGGGATATGGAAAACTAAGCAATCTTAAATAAGTTACTCAGTTCGCATGTGGAAATGGGTAACCTCCGCGAAAACAAGTCTAGAATTGCTTAAAAATTCTATGAAATTTTTTTTTCACAATCTGCGATTTGTATTATGTACTAAGCGAAGATTTGGCTCAGATGATTAAAATTATTAATTGGGAATGATTCGGATAAATCTTGGATACCACTTAAGTTCATATTTCTGACCTTCCTTTATCGTATTAATGAACTATATGTTATTCCTTTTTAAATTCTCACTAATATCATGGCCAAGTGGGCATTTTTGTCCTAAGGAAATTACTAGAATTAAGTCTTATCTTAAACTTATCGTTAACAAAAATTTGTAGATCCACAAATTGCGCTTAGTTCGATTCTTGACATGTACCGAGGCAAACTCACGTATAATATCCCCGATATATACGTGTGTACTTTGTTTATTACACAACTAATGCGCTTTATTAATACTGTGTTGTCCCAAAAAAAAAAAAAAAAATTTGAAATGCAATGTATAAACATTTTATTCTGAACGCAACTAGGGCTTCTCTTCCGAACAACAACTTTAAAATCAATTTCCCTTTTCCTCTTTTTTCTTAGTCGTATTCCTACCAAAAGGGTGGACGGCAAGGGTATGAAGCATGAAGGCTTAGAAGCGAATCTCTTATTAAAAGAGGCTATTGACAAATCTACGTGTGGAATCAAATTCCGTTTTACTTATGCACTTAACACTGTAACTAAAAAAATATTTCGTCCCTGAAGATATTTATTAACCGAACAATGTCCGTAATGGTTTCTTATTTAGAATTACTATGTTTATTGGAATCCTCTGTTTCCTGTAAACATTTTCTTGTGCTTATTTTTTTAATTTTTTTTCCATCTTAGAACAATTTGTAAAATTTTAATTATTATTTAAAAAAAAATTGCTTATCACTTTTTACCTTAATAATATTATTCTCCCGTCTTCTTTTTTATATATTTTTTCAATGGTTTAAAAATTTGCCTTTCTTTCGTTAATTTTGATATTTTCTGCAATGCAATACTCTTTTAAAATTTCATAAATTTGCTGTATTGATTTTAACTTTGCGCAGAATCTCCTCTAGAGAGTAGCTATTAACGAATTTAGGGGTTGACTTTTACGTCTAAAACGTAGACAAACTCATATGCCATTACGTCTACAAATGGAAAAATATGGAAAATCCTTTTATTTACACTTCCAGTTCTTCAGACTTTTGCAATGACAAAGCCAAGATTTTATCATTTATACACTTCATGTACATGTTTTGTACCACATATAAGATCTTTCATTACAATTTCGTAGATATACGAAATAATATCTAAGCTTTGCTCTTATACTTTTAAAGCGTACGATGGTTTTGAATAGCTATCGTTTAGTAGTTAATTTGAATTGGTTAATTTTCAGCTGACCACCTTTCAATCTGGATTTTTTAGCGAGTTCTATCATCGACATGGTGTAAATATTGACTACAATTAATTGAAATTTTTACATGCTTTTTGATATTATTGGAAACGGCATTTTCCTTTTCACTTCTCACCATCTAAACTCCACGCATAGAAGAGCCTAGTTAAGCCGATTCGGAAATTTGCACTGACCAACATACGTGCTACCAAAAACGCATATGTTTTTTTAACTAAGGGATAATAGTAGTAGCATGCCACTTTGTACTGCTATTCAAAAGGCATTTCGTGAACATATTTTGAGTACACTGGAAAATTTCGCAAATTCAAAAGAGATTGTTGATGCAAAAAAGTTTAGTTACAATGCTGTTATACCCATAGAGTATCGCAAACAGTCAAAACAATTGTATGTGTGTGTATATCACACATGTAAACAAATATTTCTTGAAAATTAAAACCCTAGTCGCACTTGTTTCAAAACTTTGTTTATCGATCTTACCATACGGTAACCCCTTCCATTTTCTTCTAACCACTGCCTATTGCAGCTTAAAAATAAGCACCTCTTCAATAAGTTAAAAGTGTATTTCGAGCGATTCAAAAAGAAGACATTCAAATCAACACTGTTTCCCTAAATGCAATTTTTGTAAAAATTTGATCGATGACAACTACACGTCTTTCCAGGAAATTTCTGTTTGGTTGTTGTATATGCGACGATACAGAAAATGAGGCCAAGCAAAAAGAGATGTTACATCTTTATTCCCTTCTTGAAAAAACTTTGTGTGCTTTAAGATTTGTACTCTCATACATAAAAACGAATATCTTATAAAAAATTTTTTTAACTTGAAATATATTTAAAAGAATAAAGGTATTATTTTAACGAGCAATAGCGAACTCGACGACTTTAGCAGAGCACTATTTATTAGCACTCTTCACGATTGGTTTGCAATACGAGGCTTTTTCTCAGAAACACAGCGCCGAATGATCAAAATTTAGGCGACAATATGTTTTAAAGAAAATTGAATTCATTCGGGAATATGAAGTGCGACATCTTCCATATGCAAAATATGTGATTTGGAATAAAAATTACTCGACCATTTTTCATAACGCAATCTCTTATCACTTTAAAGATAAAATACTTTTTTTATTCCTCAAAATAGAAATTTTCGCATCAAAACAACCGACACTTGTTATAAGATATTAAGAGCGATAATACCATGCAAATCCTTTTTATCGATCTCAATGATTTTTTTGAGTTCGAACCAATTGACTGCAAAATTCGACGTTCCATGAGAGCACTCTCAAATGAACCGTATACATATATATATATGTATGTGCTGTGAAAACTAATTTACGAAATAATTTAAAGTTCTCATATTTCACGTGCTTTTTTTCTCCGTTTTCCCTAATTTCACATAACTATGGTATCATTTTATTAATACAATATAATATCATTTAGTTCAATTTGTTTTGTTAAATATTATTCAAAATGAATTCAAGGAGCACACGTTGCACTAGTTTATCAACTTAATATCAAATCCGTCAAAGAATGGATGTTCTAGAACATCTTTCGCTGATATACGATGTACGGGATCATAAATTAACATTTTTTGAATTAAATCAAGACCTTCGCTACTAAGGTTTTTAAGTTGATTTGTTAACTGATTAGATGACCAACAAGGAAATGTATTTTTGTAATCCGGTAGAGATGTAACGCCTGGCCATATTTCCTCTGTAGGTGTTCTTAATATTCTGCAATAGAAAATGTGGAATTAATAATCATTTCATTTAATTTTTTTTTTTTTCGTTTTATATGACTCTTCTTCTGTAAAAATAATTAAATGCAAGTTTTTAAGGCGGTCTTTGCGAAGACAATTCCATTTGCATTTAAAAATTATATTTTCATTGAAAAGTATCTATTCTTTGATAACGACAACTTCAACCTAAAATATTATAACTCCGAAATATGCTCTTGAATAATATTGTCCAACCCATATTTATATATAATATAATATATATATATAATATATATATAATAACCAAAACTTTGTGGCATTTTAGTAAACCGCGCCCTGGCATTAAAGGTCGCTTAACACAATGCATTCATATGAAGGCTTTGTACGGCAAGTGGTCAAAAGGTATTGCGATCCTAACGATTTTCAATAGCGTTCACCCTTGGGTCAAAATACGACGATGTACCAATCTTCATTACAATATCTTAAAAACTGCGATCTGTAGTGTAAAGGGACAGACAAGCACCGTTTTATGAACCGATTGGTATAATAAAAGGTGGGCCCATCTTAAGTCCTGCTGGGTGTTGTCCAAATTTAAAAAGACGTAAGGTGTAAAAACATTGTAACGTTTATTAATCCAGTCGAAACTATTAGCCTTTTGAAATTGAATCGAACTTCCAAAAAAATTTGTGTATTTTCTAATAGAAGTTTGACAAAGACTACCACATTTTGCTGGTTTGTGAAGAAATTCGCAATGTTTAAATTGAAAATGCTTTATCCATATCAGCAGCAAGCAAATGGTTCGCTCGTTCTATAAGATGTTCAAAGCGATTCAAATATTTAATTATTTGGCGAAAACTGAGTTTGATTGAAAAATTTTGACATCGACATGTGCGTTTTGTATTTATTTTGCTCTCTGCAAAACACAGTTTTCAAAAGGCTTTTTTTGATATATGGTTTTGATATCAGCTTTTACTATTAATAGTAGTAGTATTATACTATTAAACATACTGAAATCCCAGAATTTCTATAATGATAGCAATGATTATTTTACCAAAGAAATTGCAAAGAGTTTCCGAGTAAAGTGGCACGTATTTATTTAATAACATTTGATTAGGGAACAACAACAGTGTATCAGCGCGAAAAAAGCATACTGTTGATTTTTTTTTTTTTTTTTGGTATATAAGGAAAGTTAACAGCTATTCTCCCGAGGCATCTTGAAGAAGCGAGCATTTGAGTGAGAATGTTTGACCAAACAAAGCACCACTTTTGTTAACAAAAAATATGTAAATTAGCTTATCGACAACACTGTACGCACTTTACTAGAAAATTTTAATTTAAAAATGTTACAAAAAAGTTTAATGAAAGGAATCCGGTGGGCCGTTCTAAAAAATCTTGTTTCGACAAAAACGCTCTAAAGTGTCAAATGCCCGTAAAGGGCGCTACAATTATATTTAGGAAATCAAGTTGAAACAAACATCTTTGTATGTTATTCTTCACATTTAATGGATCATTTATGTCAATAAAATACTTGAATTTTTGAAAAATTCATAATGGTGAAAATATAGAAAAAATTGCGGTTGAATTCTAGCAACAATTCGTTAAAATTACTTATTTATTTATATAGCCGTTACTTACTGCGTCTCCTGCAAGTTGGTTATTGTAGGTTTGTTTTATAGATGCACCATGCATTATCGGTTTGCAAGCCATTTTGAATATATTGAGCTTCTTACTTTTTTCGATTCATATTTGAGACCGAATGAATATGTGTTTCAATTTTTTAACATTATCTTTGATTAACTTGAAGGAGTGGGAGAGTATGTATCGAAAGAAGTAAAAACATTACATGCAGTTGGAAAATGCCGCGCTTTAAATATCCAACATAGAATTCCTCATATATTTTTGCGATAAAACATTAAACACTATACTTTGTTTCCAACTAAGGCATAACTTTCATTATAGTTCTTACATAGAAGAGGGCGTAAAACCTACACTGACGTTTCATTCAACCATCATTATTTTTCTTGCCAAAGATCTTTTTATTAAATACCGATTTTCATCATGAAGTACTAAAAATTAGATTAAGTTGCAAAAAGCAAAGAGTTTTATGCAGGATGAGGCCCAAAAAATAGAACGGTGTTGCTAAAATTTGGTACATACAGTTTCTTTGTCAAATTATTATAATGGCCCAACTTTCTTTCATTAATAAACATTAAGAAATAGGCCCTAAATATTAAGAATAGACATTTTGAGAGAATTTTCTCAATGGATTTAAATCTGTCTGTGCGTCTCTGTCTGACTGAATTTCCGCACATGACATGACATGTTTCGGCCAAAAGACGAACGTGTAAAATGTTGTTTTGAGAAACATATCATATAAAAAAAATTATCCATTTTTATATATCGCAACAAAAATCTGTGAATAATTTTTATGGATTCACAATATATTATAGTGCTATCTCGTTGGATATTGGGAAGACTGCCTCCGTGTAGATAATGTTGAGTTTAGGTATTGCCCAGTTGACGTGCCAACTCTTGTAGGTTATATTCCTGTGTGTTACATGATTTCCTCTGCGAAGGTTAAAACAATCCATCGGTGTGATATTTCAGACTTCAAAGGGCGCAAATTGTCGGTGAAAATGAATTGTCTTAACATTCCATGAGCAGCAGAATCCACTGCAATGATAGCGTACGCAAAACATCATCGGCAAGGCGAAATAGCGGTCCAAATACAGGCCTAAGTGATGGATACAGATAAATCTACAAAACAGACAACTGCCGCGGGAAAAGTGACGATGGAACGTGATCAATATTGTCTCGGAAAAACAACACGGCAGGAGCTCCACAAAGCCACTGTTCTTGGAAAGCGTGCAATTGCGAAACCTTTTATTAGGAAAGTCGTTAAAAAAACGTGGTATGCCACGACGAATCATCGTTCACATTGTTTTTTGCAAACGGCCAGGTTTATATATGGAGAGCAATTAAACAAGCTCACGATCCGCACTAAGTGCTCAGTACATTCAAACATAAAGGAAGTTCTGCTATGATTTGGCCGGCTATATCGTTTTTAATTACTCTCTCCTTTACAACACTGACTTGACTTGATTATAGCGAATGAATATCCCGACATCCTCGACGACGAAATTTTTCTATGGTTAGTATATTTCTGCCAAACTTCTAGGATGAAAGTGTCGCCATACATACAGCCAATTACATACAGAGGTGGTTTGAGGACCACGAGAATACTATTAAAAATTTGTCCTGGCTAACACACTCGCCAGACCTCAATACAATTCAACCGTTATGGGAAGTTTTAGAGTAGAGAATGCTATCCGCTCTGCTGCATCTCCAAAATCATTGGAGAAATTGGCCGCTGTTTTGGGAACAAAAATTAGCAATATCCCAT
The DNA here is from genome assembly GCF_014805625.2 of Glossina fuscipes. NCBI lineage: Eukaryota > Metazoa > Arthropoda > Insecta > Diptera > Glossinidae > Glossina > Glossina fuscipes. Next base: position 1,218,588 of record NW_023998646.1, read on the forward strand.
TGAAAATTAATCAAACGCTCTACAAATGAATCCCGCAAAGAATTGAAACCTTTTTGCAAGGAAATTAGTAAATAAATATTGTGCTTATGTCAGATGTTCATATTATAAACCCCCATAAACAACTATGGAAAAATTTGGATGGGAAAAATGGGCATGGGCATTTTTTGGACCAAATCCCGTGAAAACTTTATTATAGAAACAGACCTTGATAGCAGTCCTCCTGGCAAAATAAAAAGATGATCCATCTCAAATTGGTATTGCAAACATACGTACAAACTTAATCTACGCGAGCCACAAAAAAGATTCTTGATGTAAAGTGCGTTAACATGGAACCAATAACAGAAAATTTTTGGACTGCTCGAATAGGTAAATTTGAAGAGTTTTAGGATTATCATAGTTATGAAATGTAATTTTAAAGAAAGTGTCTGCAGATGCAGAAATGCTTCTACTTCTGCAAAGTTTTTTTTTAATAAGTAATTTTCTGCTTAGTTTAAAAAAACTTCATATTACCTGAACATTCTAAATAACTGATCAATCTCCGAATCTCCTTGAAACAATGGTTTTCTAGTAGCCATCTCAGCAAAGATACATCCAATTGACCATATATCCACTGGGCATGAATATCTTGGTGATCCAAGCAGTACTTCAGGGGCTCTATACCAAAGAGTGACTATTTCATGAGTATATATTCGAACGGGTATACCAAAAGAACGTCCAAGACCAAAGTCTGCAACTTTGATTATACCGTTTTTGTCGATAAGTAAATTTTGTGGCTTTAGATCACGATGTAAGACCCTTCGCCGATGACAAAATAAAATAGCACTTGTTATTTGATACAAATAGCTTCGAACTAGTTCACTATCCATTGACTTTTCCGATGGTAATGAATCCATATATTTTTTTAAATCCATTGAGAGAAACTCAAAAATCAAATATAGCCGATTTTCCTCCATTAACACATCTTCGAGACAAACAATATTCGGGTGCTTTAATTCTTTTAATAATGATATCTCTCTGAAATGGGAGTAAAAATAGTAAATGACTCTAATTTGAAAGTAAAAAAAGGTATTGTTAATTTTTGAAAACTTTTTTCATTAATGGGCTTGTGAAAGTTAGTGTAAAGGTAACTCAGGAAAATACGTATATTTTTCATTTAATCTCTCTTTCCTTGTCACTGAATCAAATCAAACTTTATGTTGTGACTAATATGATAAAATTGAAAGCTAAATCATCAAATATGCTACTCAAATTGTTTGAATCTTATGAACAAACTATTTCGGATGCTCTGTTTCACAAACCCACTGATCAGAAGAGTAATTTGTGCACCGCCAGTATAGCAAAACATGATCGTGATTTCTACGCAAACTCGTACCTTATAGCAGTTGACGGTATTCCTTCGTCGTCTGATTCTAAGCGAATCTTTTTCATCGCAACAATTTGTCCTGTGATTTTATTTCGACCTTTATACACGACTCCATAAGTACCCTCCCCAATCTTTTCTATTTTCTGAAAATCCTCCATTTCTTTTTTATCAATTTAAAACTCGGAATACCGCGAAAGGAATATATAATTAGTACCGAAGAAAACACCACAAATATTAGATATAGGATGAGTATAGCGAACACAGGATGTTTAGTAAATAATAAAAAATTAAGATGTTAATAACGTAAAGACCATTTTACGTTACGATTACTTTAAAAATATATACATGCAGCGGCGGGCCGCTTAAATAGGTAGAAAAAATCCTACAAATTTGAGAGAGAGCATTTTCTCATCTTTTAAAATTTGTTGGGAGAAAAAGAAATTCGAAATGAAACATTAGGTGGGGCAAAATTGTAAAGAAATTATTTACTTTTTTAAAATATTAAAACAATGAACATGACACAATCCTAACAAGCCATATTGCGGAAATTTTCTAAAATAAATATAGAAAAACTAGTATAAATTATATGCGGTGGTATATTAACGAGAAAAAGTATATTAAGCAATTTATAAAAACTTTATATTTTATATAACAACAAATTGCAGCAAAAGCTATTCGTGCCGGTTATAATTTGATGAAATTAATTTTTTTATATCTTCGTTGGACACGTAAACCCGGTATTAATAAAACAAATGCGCGGATTATATGTAGAGGTAACACTGGTCATCTTCATTTGTTTCTTCATTTGTTTTCGTGATAAAACAGTAGTCATACCATTTTTCCATTTAAACATATATAATGATCCGATTCAATTTATTTTCGATGCATCTCCAAAATTGTACGTTGAACGCAAACACATGCACATGAAACGATTCTAAACTGATTGTTGTAATAAAACATTTAACTTAAGACTTGCTGGGTGTTACATATACCCGCGCAAAATTATTATTGCATATAGTGGCGTATGGCAAAGATTTCAAGTGCAGTATGGTTTTGGATGGTCATTTGCGCTTTTATTAAATCAATTTCGTTACTTATTTATTAAATGCTTATTTCACAACTAACTATTTTCAGCTTATTAAAAGCCGTTAAAATTTTCTTCAAATCTGTTTTCAAAGAAGTATGTCGATTTATTAATTTTGCGCTTTGTTGGCGCTTAAGTGTTTTCACTAATTCAATCGATAGAACTTTGCTGCAATAACGCAAGGAATATCATCAATTTGTGTAGTGGATTGCATCATTGCAATTATGCGTTCGATGCATATCGATGTAAATTTAAACCAAAGCAAAGTTTGAGACGTAAAAAGACATCAACATAAATGTAAACAACAAGTATATGAAAAACAACGACAGGAAGATTAATGTAAAAGCAAAATAAAATTCCGATTGATTAATGATAACTGATTATATGAAAAAAATCATATTTTAATGACGCTACGTTTTTTGAGTTGTTGAAATTATTGAACTTTCTTGTCTACTGGAATAATTTTTTGTATGCTTATTTTATATTTTAACATATAAAAAGAAAAACCGAAAGCCTTAGATGCTATAGTGCTTTAAGACTCTTTAGCCTTAGAATTTATTCTCTGGCTAAATTATTAATAATAATAGTATATTTTAATATTCTGTAGTAGTACAAAATAGTCAAATAAATTTTTATGTTTTCAATATTGATGAGACTGACTATATATATTTAAAATTAGAATTAAATATACTTTATAAACCCATAAATTATATGTATAGTTTCTAAATTTAAAATATATTGTCTTTACTTCCTCTTGATAGCTTTTTCCGTTTTGCTTTATTCGTCAGTATACATGCAAGATCATATGATTTAACTATTCCCACAAAGTTAGAGTTATTGAAGGTAGGCAGATGGTAAGTCCTATCCTCAAAATAGGAATAGCGCGTCATTGTGTCAATCCTCTAAATTTTAATCAGTTACACATGTTCTTTTTATTTCAAGGTCTGGCAACTTAGCATGCCGGCATTTTAGTTTTTACTAGTAAATGGTCGGTTTCAGGTCGTAATTAGCACAAGTTCTAATATTTAAATCACTTACAAAGGTTTTTAAAGCAATAGAGAATGTGATAGCTCTACAGTAATTTTTCACAATTTACAACTTCCGAGTGGCCCAAAGCCGATGTCAAAATATAAATCTCGTCGCATTTTACTTTATTTAAATAATGTCCAGCAAACATTCGCCGATTATAGCGAATTAAAGAGAATACTTTAAGATTATATCAAACAGAAAATCCAAAAAACGAAACATTCAATCAAGAAACCTCTTATTTCTTAGTCTGTGTCAGTTGCTGCTAATGCAGTAACTCCGCTTACCTTAAGATCATCAAATTCAGCCGATCGGCTACAACTTTTAGGTAAGAATTGTTTTTTTTGTTGTTTTTGGTAAATAATTAGAAGTCTTCTATCTCCTTATAATTAACTGAGAAATAGCAACTTTTAGAAACCTTCTTTGGAATGCAGCTTCAGTTAGTGATAATTGTTATGTGCTGAGGAGATTTTTTTAACAACGAATTAGTTTTATGTGCTTTGTTACTATGATTGTTATTTTGAAGTAGCCGACGGGTTGGTTAGAGAAATCATAGAATTTTTCTTTAGTTCATCCAAGAATGCTAGAGAGATGACTGTGAGCAGTCGAAGATTGTAAATGCTTCGATTTTTGGAACACAAGTCCATAGCGAGTACTTGAAATTTTTGAATATTTGTTAGCAATTTTTAAGTGCATTATCGTCGTAAGATTTTTCGGCAAACGTAAATTTGTAGATAACTTGGCTGATGTTCAAGTGATTTTCTCAAAAAAATTAAATCGACGATCACAAAATATTGAATCATGTTTTTAGAAAATGTTTCGACTGTTGTCCTAAATGCACAACTGCCTCCTGCGGTGGCACCGTGAAAGAAGCCTTCATAATAATGCATTGTTTTCGAAAAACAATTTGCTTTTAAAACATTCAAAACGCTATTTTTATATGCTCGAGGAAATGTACTTGCGTATATAATAACCCGCATCTTAAGAAGTTTCATACCATACAATATAAATTTAGAATTTCTTTTTGATTTTCAGTATTACAATTTAAGAAATTCAATATTGGTTTTTTAATTTTAAATATTTATGGGAGATGTTTTTTTCAAAACAATCATCATTGATGCAATAAGTTTTATTGTTTATAATTTTTTAAATGAGCCCACGATTATTTTACCGGCCATTTCTGAGACGACGTCACGTCTGCGTTCACATATTTCAGACAGTCTTTCCCAAAAAATTCTTGACATAGTACCATACAAGAGACGTAATAGTAAAATAACAAAGTGCCTTCACATTCATTTGCAATACCTACTGAAATATAGAGAAAGTTTTCTTTCTCGGGATTCATGTCAAAATAGGACCTAAACTAAAAACATTCAAAGAATATTGAACAAAAATCTTTCATAATCGAACTTAAATTTAATTTCGTTTAATTTAATTCATATTAAATTTGATCAGGAAAAAATTCATGAAATTGCTTGTTCATTCTACTGCCGTTTGGGATTAAACTGCATTCTTAACGATTTGACTTTAATTAAAATGTATTTTGCTTAATATATCGTAGGTAGGTTTATATACAGTAAGAATGAAAATTAGAAAGGAAAGTTGCTGCTTTGTTTCTTAGTATATTGTTGCTTTTCCTAAATTTCGTTCCATTAATTTCCATTGCAGAAAATGAAGGCAAGCGGACGCGGCAAGCTTCTACGTTTAGAAGAAGGCGTCAAATCTACACTTGTAGAATCTAGTAGTGGATCGGATAAAACTAAGGATAGCGGTTTAGGGACAGGGACAACTTTAATTGGAGACCGTAGGCGCGTAGGACGAGGAAAACTTTTAGATGAATTACCTTCAATTTGCTCCAAATTATCTAATATATCTATTGGACACGGCCGAGAACTGATTAGTGAACCTACTGAAGTGTCATCGGTCGATGGTCGCGGGGCACGATCAGTCATTGCTCAAAAGATAGATGTATCGAAAGAAGAAACTATTAAAGTTTCTACCACAAAGCAATGCGAAAGCACTTCGAATTTTTTTGCGTCTCTTAAGACAATTCAAGGCACAAAGGGTAAGCAAATGTCGAGTAATTATGCAAGTTCTTTGGCAATATTTCCCCTAGATGATGCCAATAAGATAAGCGGGTTGAAGATGTATCTTATCTTGTCGATTTCATTTAAAAATTAACTTAATTTTTCTCCTTAAGTTATTTTAATCAATTTTGCAAGTTTGTCCAAATCCTTTTTATTCATTTGCACCTCTCATATGTGTTGTTATATATTGACATATAAGATTCACTTATTATCTGTTTGGATAGCGTATGATTTAGCATTTTCTATTTGCTTCTCAAATAGTAGTTATGATTACTTTTCCCTCAGAACAGAGGAACGTGTTATTTACTTCACTCAGACCTTAATAGTGTAGATAGTTTGTGTGATTCCACCTATATAGTCCTTAAAACGTGGAAAAAGCTGTCCCCCTGCTTTAGCAAATAAACTGAGTAATCCGTACATTAAAAAGAGCCTGGGACCGGTGTACTTTCGTTATCTTCTCTCGTTATAGAACAATCGTATGATACTAAAGACAAAAAACGATACGACCACATCTTGGATCGATGGTACTTGCTTGCTTTCGTATCTAGTTTGGCTTTTGATTGCGGTATTTACAATTGAATGTTTTTTATACCACCGGTGTGCGTGTAAAAAAATAATGCACAGAAGAGGAAGAAAGTAAATAAATAAACAGAGCAAATATAAAATTTGCAAAAGAAATCCATGAAACAAAATATAAAATAAGATTTAATAAATTGAATTAAACATATCACCCATTATTTAAATGCTTTCTTATTCTTTTTCTTAATAGCTGGCTTGATATTTATAATTTTCACATTGAATGTGCTTGTCTCTATACAATCCAACCAGGGCCCGAACATCATGTTTCTAAAATACTTTTTAATTAGTAATCCTGCATTTCCACTTTTCGTCATTTTCAAAAATTTGTTCGATAATTTCGTAATTTATTTTATTTTTACCAACATTTTGGAATTTCTGATATTAGGTTATCTACCTGTGGCAATTAATTTAATCAAATATGTACTTTTGCAATGATATTTTGCTTTATTTTCCCTTTATATATGAAGCTCGATAGCTATTTGGTTTTCGCCTTAAAATACGACATTTTACAATCCATATCGAGCGAACACTCATATGCTTTATCGAGTCCCCATCAACCCAAGATGCAAATTCGACATCGAGTTTAATCGATAACGAGAACCGTAAATCGAGTTCTGTTTCAATATCTATTATCTGGTCATTCATTGAAAATAACTTTTTTCTATACATAAACTTGAAGACCTTTTATTGTCCTTACCTCTATATGCTCATAAGCAAAATGCAATATCCTTTCTTTGTGTAGTGGAAAGTTTCGTTAAAGGAGATTTTTGAAGGAGGAAGTCACCGTAAGTTTTTCAGAAGAAAATACTTTCATTAGTTTAATGGGTGCTACGAGTTTTTTCCTTGTCGCTCCGAAAATTTTCCTTTGTCAACTGAATACCTACGTTGCAGCGTAACGTTTATGTTCATTTAAGAGCATTTTCAAACAAAAATATGTTCATAGCTTCGACCGGTGGACAGATGGGTACCCAGCTATTAAAAGTTTGGAGTACACATTTTGGTGTTAATTTTGAATTCAGCTATTGAGTTATACATTTTATTGCCATTTTCAGAATGGAGACTAATACTTGAAAATGCAAGGGCTGATTTATGATTGAAGAATTTCAAACTAATGGCCAAAAGTAAGATATTTATATTTGTAAAATAACACTCCTTGACATATTTAAAATATCGGAAGTATCCTATTCAATCGCTTCTGTCCCAAAAGAATTGTTGAATGCATGCTATACGTTTTTCAAGTAGTTTTGCTTTTTCGTAACGTAGCCATTATAGATTCAATTATGAATTATTTAACCTACTTGGAATCCTTTGCAAAAATTTAAATGATGTTTATGACGTAATCTCCTTGTCGGATTCCGTGTATGCGATAAATTCTACCGTTGCGTTTTCAATGTTCAAGTATTGCCGATGCCATATCTAAACTAAAGCTTTTAATTAATAAAGCCGCTTTACTATCCTTCAATGTTCTAAACGATGTTATGTTCAGATGCCAAGTTTAGGTACGGTGATGCACTCTTAGTTTGATGCATATCGTCTTTGAGTGCGTGGTGTGCACATTTTTTAATTTGAATTTTTTCTAACTATTTAAACTCAAGTAATACTAAAATAATAAAAATTGTTATATATAAACATACGTGTTTAAGTTGCTAAATCTTATAGTTATTCGAGCAAATAATATCAAATACATTAAATTATTTTAGGCATTCCAGTAAAATTGGCTTGTAATTATATACGCATAAACTCTGATCCCAACAAAGGGGTTTTTGTTTACGAAGTGCGTTTCTCTCCAAATATCGACTCTACCAGCTTAAGAAGGCAATATCTGAACGAACATAGCACTAAATTTGGAGGGACTAAAACTTTTGATGGAGTTACATTATATTTGCCGATTTTGTTAAAAGATTCACTAACAACATACCTTTCAAAAGCCAGCGATGGATCTAGTATTGAGATACGAATACTTTTTAAAAGGAGGGAAACCCTAAAAGATTGCATTCATCTGTACAACGTTCTTTTCGATAGGATCATGAAGACACTAAATTATGTGCGTTTCGATCGCAAGCAATTTGATCCCACTTCACCGAAAGTAATTCCTCAGCAAAAACTAGAAGTGTGGCCAGGATATGTGACTGCTGTAGATGAATATCAAGGAGGTCTTTTACTTTGCTGCGATGTTTCTCACAGACTGTTATGCCAAAAAACTGTTTATGAAACTCTATTTGAAATATATAAAAGCAACCCAAATAAGGTCCAAGAAATGGCTAAGAAAGCTCTCTTGGGTTCCGTAATTATAACGAGATATAATAACAAAACATATCGTATTGACGATATTTGCTTTGATAAAAGTCCGTTATCTACATTTACAATTAAAGGATCTGTCTTGAATTTTTTTGATTATTACAAAGAAAATTATAACATCGCAATAAAGGATAAAAATCAACCACTCTTAATATGTATTAAAAAGCAACGGAAATCACAAAGTCCGCAAATAGAAGACTTGGTTCTTTGTTTGATTCCGGAATTGTGTTATTTAACAGGATTACGTGATGACATAAGATCTGATCATAAATTAATGCGTGAAATCGCGACTTTCACCCGCGTGACCCCCAACCAACGTGTAGAAGCGCTAAAAAAATTCTATACAAATATACAAAATAGTCCTGAATCATGTAAAATCTTAAGCGAATGGGGATTGTCTTTGGTACCGAGCTACGAAGAAATCTATGGTCGGCAATTGGAGGAAGAAAAAATCTATTTTGCCCATAATAACGTTGGTGTTGGCCATAATGCAGACTTTGGTAAACACGTGGCAACAAACGAATTATTGGAAATTTTCCCTATACATAATTGGCTTCTTATCCATTGTAAAAACGATAGCAAAGTGGCCGCATCATTTTGTGAACATATGCAAAGGAATACGCGTTCATTTGGTTTAATAGTGCATCCGCCAAAAATTGTTGTTATTAGCAATGACAGGATTGATACTTATGTAAACGCCTTGAGACAAAACATTACTAAAGAAACTCAAATTGTTGTCTGCATATGCACAACTAGCAGAGATGACAGATATGCTGCTATTAAAAAAACTTGTTGTGCTGAAATTCCAGTACCGTCGCAGGTAATGTCTTTGCTACAAACATTATATCTAATTCAAATGTTTGGTTATGCCTTTATTTTAACGTTTTAGGTAATAAACTCTAGAACTCTTCAAAATGAAGCAAAAAACCGATCAATTGTCCAAAAGATTGCCCTTCAAATGAATTGCAAGTTAGGTGGATCGTTGTGGTCTATAAAGATCCCCTTTAAAAACGTAATGATTTGTGGAGTCGACGTGTATCACGATGCTACTCAAAAGGGTAATTCTGTCGCTGGTAAGTAGTACATGACCTACTTTTAAAATACTTCAACCGAAACCGGCTACGTTGAACTGTATTGCTGATCAACTATTAACTTGTGGCATAGCAAAAACAAGCTAAGCAAATACAGGTAAAGAAGTCGAAGTTGCAACAAATTTTAAATATGCACGGACGGCACATATGATTCATGTTCATAGCAGCAAAAGGTTCATAGGCTGTTAACACTCTCTTTAAAAATAAAATTTTGAACATAGAATAAACATAGTGTCCTTAATTTTCATATCATAAGATAACGTTGTTACCGCTAACATATTCTTTTAGCTTTTGTTGCATCCTTAAACCAAAAATACTCTAGATGGTACAGCAAAGCAGTGATTCAAAGTAAAAGAGAAGAAATTTTAAGTGGACTGTGCTCTTGTTTAATATCAGCGTTAAAGGAATATGAGAGCGAAAACAGCCACTTTCCTGATGGCGTTATCATTTATAGGTATTTACCTCCAATTTAAACGTACAAATCAATTTCTACACTACACCGGATGTGGACTGTGGGCTTGCACAAAATTATCTGATTGCAGTATACACCATTTTATACATTTATTTATTTACTTATTTTTTTAACATATTTCAAGAGATGGAGTCGGTGACGGTCAACTACAAGTTTGTGAAAATTATGAAATTCCACAGTTAGAAGAATCGTGCCGTAAGATGCTAAACTACGTCATAAAAATAACTTTTATTATTGTTCAGAAACGAATCAATACTCGCTATTTTGCGGTAAGTCATAGCAAATATTCACACAAAAACGGGTTGCAATACTTATATCTACCAACCAGAAGTGTTTAATCCAGAGTGAAATTTGTCTGCTTACTGTAATTTGTAAACAGCATGCAAGAACGTAAATACTTCGGTAAAAACCATTTTCAAAACAAATTCTAAAATTGGTCTACCAACGTTAACAACGAACAGGATGTCAGCAAGTGCAACTTATTTACAAAAAATTTGAGAGTTTAAAGGCAAGAAAGGGTGTCAATTTTCGTCGCGGTTACAGTTCGACTTTAAAAAAAAAACTCCGCACTTCTCTTGCGCTGACAAATTCCGTTTAACAAATGCATACAAAGAAAATGTGACTGTCAGATTCATATTTTCCATTTAAAGAAATGTACAATTTTATCTCTAGAAATAAAGATGGTGGATATCAGAATATGTGATCCCATATTAGCTCATCTAAAATATTAATCAAATTTACCCCTTCATTAGATGAGCCGAAACAGTTTTGAAAACCCAAGTCCTGGCACAATTGTTGATAAAACTATTACCCGGGCACGTTTATATGACTTTTTCTTAGTTTCGCAAGCCGTTAGACAAGGTTCGGTCTCTCCCACTCACTACATTGTGTTAAGGGATGATGCCCAATATAGTCCCGATATAATACAAAGATTGAGTTACAAGTTGTGCTTCCTGTATTATAACTGGCCAGGAACCATACGAAATCCCGCTTGCTGCCAGGTAAGCTTATATCAGTTTTTAAGATCATCTCTTAGCGTAAACAAATATTTTTCAAACGAATTTTCGAAACTGAATCCGACTTTTCACACTTTTTCAGTATGCCCATAAAATGGCATATCTTGTTGGACAAAGCATAAAGCGAGTCACTTCGGAGGATCTTGCAAAGAAGTTATTCTATTTATAAACTGAAAAACTATTCGGAGCGAAAAAGTAAACATGAACCAAAAATAACTAAATTAAGTATATTATAATAATTAATGGAACCATAATAGTAAGAGTATATAAGTAATAAACATTGGCAATAAAAATAAATACAAAAAATATAGCTAATTATAATAATAATACAAACAACAATATAAAAAAATGATAAGAATAATAATGATAATATCAACAACAACAAAAAAAGCACGACGGGTTCATATTAAAACATGTAAATCAAAAGTTTTAATTGAAATAATAACAAAATGAAAAAATGTGAACAGCTTGAAAAGGTAAAAAAAAGGAGCGAGTTTTGATGCTGCAAGAATCAGTTTGAAATTCGCCTCTAAAATAATATAATAAAAGCTTTTGTTGTCACAGTAACAACGCGAATGGATTACATCGCACGATGTTATATCTGGGTTATTGCCGTAGCTGTGTTCGATTTTATAATAACATTTCAACGGTTTATACAATCTTCAAAAAGGCTGATAAGAATGACATGAACGAAAAACTAATTGGGAAATACTTCTTTCACCATTATTCAAGATGTCAATTATTTCAACTAAAGTTGCAGACAGAGTCTCAGAAGTACACCTATTGTCTTCAAGTTCTATGGGTATCAAAATTTTATATGTACTTATATTTTATGGGACGTATTTTCGTTATCTGAATTCCATACATATTTGCGAAACATGAAAAATTGATCAAATTTTGTAAATGAAAAAATGTGCTTATTTGTACTCTTTTGAATAACGAACACTCGTGAATTTTAATAAAATTTTTTTGACAATGAATAAAGATTAGTTAAAAAAGGTGGGTCGACGTGATGCAAATCTCGGAAGAATTATTTCTTTAGTTTGCTGTTTTGAATAAGCATTGATATCAACATTTATGACTACATCAATGTATATGAATTATAACTTTCCCAAAAATTTAAAATGTAAAAAATACGTAATTTAATCCAACTGTGATAATTACTTCTGTCTGTGTACACACGGGACAAGTGCAAGTCAACTATACACGTGGTGCTTCACCATTTAATATTAGTTAGTGGATTCATAAGCTAAAAAATGTTTTGCTTGACAAGCGCAGAAAAGTGATTAAACTCTAAATTAAACTATAAATTTACAACCGAAGTTAAAACTTTTTTTCAAGCCACACTCGCAAAACAAAACTGACAACGGTTTTAACCACATGTCGTCTGTTGGTCATAAAAGCTACCCAAAACACCAGCTGGAACATCATTAACTAAATTAATTATATAAGATATACCAACGCCACTTACGAAGGCAAACATAAAATTTTTTAGGTAGCTGAAGCGACATTGGAAATAAGTAAACCGGCCTAGAATTTCGCAGCATTAATTACGGGTGGCAAATTGACTAAGAAAAGTTGACAACATTACCGTGCACACTACTCCAGCACCAAGCCTAATTTCGTGTTCACCACTATTTTTCCAACCAACATTGAAAGATTTCAAATAAGAGCGTATAAGAATATTGCCTTCCTCACGTAATTGCAACACATCAACCTTATTAAAGCTTTTCCGCAGCTGGAAGATTCACATTTGTTATGGTCCATAATGTGAACTTTATTGTATCTAAAAAATAATTGAAGCCATGTTTTGCTAAAAAAACAGTATCACAAAGATGTCACTAGCCAATTTTTTTGTATTATTTCGTGGAACGTTAGAATTTTATTGCGATTGTTGGCCCGGAATATGAAATTCGAATTAATATCCAAGAACCACCCAAGACTCCGCCGGAATAGGACTGCAAAATTTTTGCGTTTTTTATTTTTTCATTTGTTTTAACTATGTTTATTGGGATTTATATATCCCCAGTGTGCTCTCCTGATATATATTTTTCTGTACTAAGAGGTAATATTAATATTAGCTACCCAATGTCAACTAACAGTAGGGTAATTTTTCTACTTTTGTTTCAAAAAAAGGAAGGATTTACTAACGGATAGCTTTTTATGTATGAAAGTACACATCTTAAGTATGTAAGTAAAATTTTTAAACATATTTTATAAATAAAGTTTAGGTGGGAAAATTCCCAAAAAAATATATATGATTTTTCTTCCTTGACCGTAATTGATTGACAAAATAGGCGAAGCTTATTAGGGCAAAGGGTAAAAAATTGATGTTAGTAGTGCAATGAATTCTAAAGAGACGGTTTCGAGAAAAACTCACAATTTTAAAGAAATTTCAACTTACCAACCATCTGATACACCTGCGCTATAACAATTGGTGTCATTGCTTTGGACTCTTTTATTATCATGGTTATATATATGTATATATATATATATATACCGTTTACTGTTGAGGAATTACCTAATTTTACCAATACATTTGTCATATGTTTGGAAAACCTACTTTTTGGACCATGTAAAATTTAAGAAAAAAAAGCTCAGGAAAACTAGGAATTTGATATAGCGCCGTCTTCACCTACTTAAAATTAAAATTTTGCGAACTGCTATTACCAGTTGTTCGATTTTTTGGAGACACCCAGGTCAATATCAGCTTCTTCTCCGTCATGACATTTCTTACTCTTTCAATAGCAATTATACGGTACTGGAGAGACTTTGTACGTATATTAACAAAAATTTTAATTTTTCTGTTATTTATTTATTAAAGGACTTTATTTTATGTCTAATAAGTATATACATAAATTAACTACACAAAAAAGTTAAGAACTTTTTTTTAAATGGGATAAGGGATCGTGATGTTCGAAATCAATTTTGGCATATGAGCTTTTTGAGTTCACTGAATGCGTGCCACTTAAGGCGCCAATGAAATTTACTTTTGGCGAGTAGTCTCGGCTGCAAGCAGGCAAATCTAAGCTAGCGTAATACAAGCCCGAGGGTGAGGACAGAACTTTACTATCGATTTCGTTCTTTTTTGTGGCAATGGATGACAATTTCGTTAATGGTAATTCATTTAAATAATCCACGCCATCCGATTTAATAAGATGCTCATGATTTATATTTAACGCAGAATTTAAACTATTGCTCTCAATTATATGAAATTTATAAGGAGCGGTTTCAACTTGAGATTCGAAGTTATCACTTTTCGAATGCGAGAGCTTATCGTTTAGCTGGCTTTTCTCAGGCAAACTTTTCTCTCTAGAAGAAATTTCAAGTTGATTCCCTTCACATGTCACGGGCAGAATGGAAGAATCATTCATTTGCTTATAATTTTCATGTTCGGAAGAATTCGGTGTAGTTAAATACGAATTCATTATGAACAGTTTTGCTTGATTTTCATGTGAGTCTTCAGATTCCTTATACACATTAGCTATAAACGCCTTTTCAACGTTTTGCCCAGCAGAGTTATCATTTGTTACATTTAAACTTGTCTCTATATTATTTGAAGGCTTATTGCCGAAGTGTTCATTGTTCTGGTTGTTCGAATTTGGATGTTGTATTGTTGTTCTGGGAAAGTCATTTTTTATAGCAGATTTTATCGAAATTGGTTTCATTTCCAAGTACCCGTTATCCGTTTGTAAAACGCATTTAATCACCAGTGAGTCTAATGAATTTTTTAAAGCTTCCACTCCATTTTGGTCAGTATTTTTCATTTCACAATTATTTTTCGTATCTTTCGACGGAAGTTTAGTATGCATATATTTCCTACTTGCCGGTTGCGAAAAGTCAATTTCCATTAAATCACTCATACGCTCAGCGGAACTTGTTTGATATTTATTAAAGAGAAGTGGCGCACTAATCGATTTCTTTGATGAAATATTGTCTACAGTGTAGTGGATGTTATTATTATTTGATGCCAGTTTTGGATGTATTCGTTGTATATCGCACCTCGGAATTTTCGCTCTCGAACCAACAGAAAATGCCCTGACACGACCTGTGTTGCTTTCATTTGCTTTTTCCTTAAATATCTGTATTTGCTGGTTTTTATTGCCCACGGAATACGCGCGCACTGGCCTCGTAGCTCTAGAAATTAGAAAATAAAAAACAGTTTCTCTCTTTATGTTTTCAGAGTATTAGCATTTTTTGTTTAGTAAAATATTTGCAGCACAAATAAAAATATAATATATTTGTTCCCAATTATCAAGTATATTGACATGGATTGAATCAAATCATTCTCGATAGTTCCAACTAAAAAGTGATATTTTGAAAAAGTCGTTATATAGAACAAACTGCTATTTTTAGTATGTTTCGTATCCGCCTGAGTCGCCGAGTAGGCAAGAGTCTCGACTGGCAACTCAATGGTCGTGGGTTCAAATCTCAAGTGCGGTAGAGTTTTTAATAAAGCCGAAAGCCTTAGATGCTAGTGCTTTAAGACTTTATTTAGCTTTAGAATTTATTCTCTGGCTATTTTAAATTTATAATAATAATAATAATAATAGTATGTTTCGAAAGAAATTGTTGAACATTCGTATTTACTAAACATTATAACAATGTGGAAAATTTGAATGTGAAGGAGT
Organism: Glossina fuscipes; assembly: GCF_014805625.2. Lineage (NCBI taxonomy): Eukaryota > Metazoa > Arthropoda > Insecta > Diptera > Glossinidae > Glossina > Glossina fuscipes. The sequence goes on from NW_023998646.1 coordinate 1,234,235, forward strand.
AGTAGCTCTTTGAATCTGCTCCCCTGCATAAACGTTTCTATAAAAAATAAGCCCTTCCTATAATAATACAAAAAGTCCTAATTTTTACTATGTATAGTGAAAATTGTTCTTACTTTCTGCTTTTTTACAAAGATTAAAAGGTTTATATGACAACAAAATCGAGCTTGCGATATTTTGTGACGAAAGAGAAGTTCCAGATTGTGTGTTAGACTTACTAGCCTAAGGCATTTAATATTTGGCCGTTCCTGACTATATCGTTTTGGCTTGCTTTTTCCCTACTTTCTTATATACAATTCTGCCCACAGTATCCCTATCTCCCCAATAACATTTTAACTAACTTACTGTAATTCCGTATCGAGGAAGGATTCCTTTGCCATATCTAATAAGCATTCGGAAAATTCTTTGGGATGATGTTTTATTTCATTTCTGAAGCCGTTGTTTGCGAAGGAGTCTTGACTTCCATCTTTTTCTTTAAAAAAATTTGTTGGTGCCATTGTTATATATTTTTCGCTTTCACCAAGTAAGTTTCCGTGATTTAATAAATCTGGAAATTAAAAACGAAATCGAAATAATCGAAAATTATTTTATATGTTCATTTTTCGTTATTTTCAACTTACCATTGCTTAGGGGGCCAGATGTATTGATATTTATATCTGAATAAGAAGGTTCATCAACACTTTCTTCTAGAATAACGCCATCTGACGCACGTGTGCTGGAAATATAAAAAATTTGAAGGATTATGGTGTATTTGATGGGCATAATTTACAGTAAACAAAAAAAAAAAGGCGAAGAAGTCTTTATTGGATGAAAACGTTCAATGAATTTGAAAAAGCTTTTGCAATTTGATCTGTTTGCCCAGTTTATTTCAAAGAATATTATATCTTTGCGATTAACAAAGCATCTGCAAAAATTGAATGACAAGTTGTTGAACAAGGGTGTTATAAAACTTTCGAAATATGCTTAGTATTCAATGTTATATCTATTATATCTCTGTCACCGCTTGCCTAAAGTCCATCGGTGACTTCGCAAAGCAATACATTATTTTAACACGATTAATTTCTGAGGCAATCTTTCAGGATATTTGTGTTTCATTCATCTGCTTTCTGCTTTTTATAAGTCACTATGCACTAAAAATTGAGTTAGAAATCTAAAGTTTAACATATACCTCCGGCCTATTCCACAGTATTACGACTCTCTTTTAAATAGGCTTATAATAACGTAGAGATGTATAATAAAATGTTCAATTTTTTTAAGCTACAATGACGAGGATGTCTTACACGTTTTTTTATTTATAACATTCTCGATCAGATTGTCTGTTAGCAGAATTGAATAGAAGGTGCCACTGTGTCTACGATTGCATAAATTGAGAAGTAGGTTCATAAATATACATCACGTTTGAAAGTTCGCATATTTTTGCAGATCAACTTAGAACGAGAGTAGTTGCACAACACAATAGCAATAGCATTATATGACCTCTAAAAAATATCTGCCTAAAGTTCGACAAAAATATTTACCATGGTTATATAAAACTTCCACAAGTATGCCCGCAGTGTATAAACAATTATACCTTAAAAACCATAGCTGCAAAGCTTTGCATATACTTTACGCAAGGCTTTCTAAGAAGTACAAACGGTTTTAATCTATTAACTGACATGCATACAATTAAGAAAGTACTTTGCAATTTTTAGAAGTTCAAGACAAACAGATCTTTTTAATTTTTATCGGTGAGTGACCTAAAACCATGTTAGAAAGATATTAAAATGAATTTGTAACTAAATAGTTATAGATGACCCCGAAAACTTGAGACATCCTGGATCATAATTGAAGGCAAATAGAATGCATTATTATTGGTTTTAGTTGGTTTTCTGCATTTAGAATTAGACAACTTTTCAATTTAGGAAAACCAATGAGCGATAAGCAAATATAATACAAAATAAATCAATTTGCGATCCTACCTTAAACGGAAGGGTAAAAACGTGATAGCGTCATCTGATTCATCGATACTTATTGATGATTCTTCACTCTCTGAACATATTATTGGTGGACTGTTACTTATCCGTTGAATAGTATTTGAACGATAACTTGATAAAGTTGCTGCATTTCGGAAATTTTGATTATTACATTCACTTGATGAACGATTACGCGAAGGTAAACTGTCACATCTTTCCCTTACAAAAGTTGCAGCTGCAAAAATATATAAAATTAATAAAGTACTAAAATCTATATAATAATGGAAAATGTGTCTTTTTCTTAACGTAAGATCCCTAAACCTCATGCGTACAATCCGTAACCTAGTTCACAGAGCTTATTGTGGTGTAATTGCAGCCGTACTAAAAGCACATTTTTTTTCATTTTTTTGTTAGTCTTTGACAACTAGGTTATAATCGAAAAAATGCTTAACCGTTCAGCGCACGAATTGAAAAGCAGTTTGATAATTGTAAACACAGAAGCATATATATTTAATAACTAAATATAGATTTTATTTAAAACTCTTTGCTTCTAGGCGTTACATAATTGACATTTTGGCGCAATCGCCTTCATTTATATACAGCATTTTGATGGATTAATGACAACAGTGAAATTTGGAATTGATTTCACACGTTTAATTTGAATCCATTTTTGTTTATAATAATTGTCAATTTTTTAAATCTTGAATAATTTAAAAAAAATTTATCGCATTAGACTTTAAGGACCAACAACTTAATACACTAACATAATAGAGAGTAATAAAAATGTTTATTCATACCGTTAGGAAGCGTATTTGTAGCAGAAGTTAATGACTGAACTATTTTTTTGTCGTTTTTCGGCTTTGAAGCTTCTGTAGCTGAAGATGACCGTTTTCTCATAGGTTCTATTTGTTCATCGTTGTTTGATGTCATTTTGCTGAAAAAACAATAATAAGGAGCAATGCAAAATTAAACAAAATTTGAAGTGTTTGGAATAGAGAAATTCTTATAAAATATGTGGCTTTGTATAAAAAATTCGTAACGCATATGTTAACAGTTAACAGTTTGCTGATGTTTACGTCAAACTTGGAAATTGGATTAATTGAGAAGAGGACGATATTAAGTAATCTAGATTACAATTGATTTTCTACTTCGCTTGTTACCGAAATCAATTAGGGCTTTCCATTAATGGAAAATTTAAGTGTTGAAGTGTGAAGAGAATGTCACAAATTCAACTTATGTTCATTTCGTTATAATAAAAACCTGCATCATCGATAAAGCTAAATTTTTAACTTTTCAAAATTATTTACTTATGCATGTGATAGGTATACCTCAAAATCATTCTATGCATATTTTGTGCTATAAGCGGATCTTCCGTCTCCATCCAAAATTCTCCTGGACCTATAGGACTTTGTCTCCCAATCTCCATATAAAAGTAGCATTGCGAATCACCACATCTACAAGAAAAATAAAGACACTATTAAGTATTAAAATTTATAAGATATTTGTAACAAGAATTAAAAATTTTACATCTTCATCATTCAAGTACACCTATTTGCTGATTTAGGGTAAATATGTTAAAATATGTTAAAATGTTCGTTTTTAATTGCCAGCATCCTTTAAAATACATAGAGACTTCTTAAAACACTTTATAAAGCTTTGATAAACGTTTGCAAGTATACAACCAAATTCATAATGGTCACATATATATACATATACTACACATAAATATAGAGTTGTTTTTTGTTGTTAATTTTATTCTTTTGCTTGAAGAAGGACAGCATTTATGAAGATAGTCCGAAGTGAATTATTTTCTATTATTAAAAAAAGATGCGGCAAGAAAAATAAAACCCATTCCATTAGAATACAGAACCAAGTAAGTTGAATTTATTACAATTTAAATGTAGAGACATGCGTCATTTAAAAGAAAAACAGACGTATTTTTTAATGAAAGTGCTTTATTTTTAAAGACAATTTTAGGTTGTTCAATTAATTTCACAAAAACGGTTGACAAAAAAACAGGAAAAATTCATAACAACCGAAATAACATATCAAGTTTGCTTTGGCTTTAAATAGTGATATTTGTACTTGTTGGAGGCATGTTATTTATACACTGCATTACCCTGTAAAAGGTGTTTATACTATTGTTGACGCTGATGAACGCATAATTTACGCAACGAAGTTATGACTATTTTGTTAATTCTCTCGATATGCTTATTGGCTCTAAGAACAGCGAAGAGGCTTAAAAAAAGTATTATACTTTGACTTTTACAATATTCTTTGAAAGCGTTTGACGTAATAGCAGCTCTTCTGTCGGACACGATTTTTTCGGAATTCTCAATGATGATTGCTGTGTTAGCTTCTAATCATTTCACCAGAACCACAAGTACACGTACGGTATAACTAAACAGATTTACAAAAAGGGTCCACAATTATAAATATGTAATTGTAAGGTGTTCGCGGTTTTCAATGGTCACATGTGACCAAAATTATACCTTAACAACCGTTTATCTGCCTTATTTATCGGATTTAACAGGCCATCTTTTTATCACTTTTAGCTTCAATTATAAGACTTCTTTGTTGAAAAATTACCTTAACGATGAGCTAATTATATTAAGTCTTGCGTCATCAGTGACGATGAGTTCCTTATCGGGGTGTTTATATAATACGTTATTTCAAATAGAAGTCTTCATATGAACTTGAGCAAAGTTTTAAAAAATATTTGATTAATAAGCAAAATACTCAACTTAGAGCATCAACATGTTGTATTTTGCGGCCCATCTTGAAACTCGTCGTTATCCAGTCGTTGTCATTATTCAATATTAATGCATTGGCTGAAATACTGATCGACATGCGTATATGAAGTATATGGAGCTGTATCACTGCAGAAGAATCCAGACGATCAACAATTACATCCAGTTGAATATATGAGTCGAAAGGCAAGTGTAATCGAAGAAAAATATCACCTTTATGAAATATTGGATATTTGGAGAAGTGGCGAGTTTATGTAATCGGGATTAAAAAAAATTTTACAGATTGCAATGGCTTTGTAATAACAATTAAAAACAAAGACAGATCCTTAGGAGTGCTGACGATAGGGTGCTTCAATTCTTGAAATCCGAACGCCTCATCACCTCCTACTTCTTACGTAACATGTCCGACAATGACTTCGCTATGATGACGTAATTATATACAAATCTTCTGAAATGTGATGTAAGACACAAATATCTTTGTAGTGTATCAAAATTATTTAGCACAGAAAAATTTTCTATAGCGACAGTGGTTTCCGTTGATGGTTTAATCGAAGAATTTTCTACAACATCTATGTTAAAAATGCAATCGTCTCATTAAGAACCGACATTTTTTTCATTTTTTTAATTTGCAGATTATGTGTGCTTTCTACGTCTCTTTTTAATTTTTCAATGTTCTGTTCTGTTGTTTAGTTAATGAAGGAATAACGATGTCCTCTATATAGGTAATTATTGGCCCATCTTGTGTCAATTTTCGAAAGGTAGTAAAAATGTATCTTGAAAAGATAGCAGCTGATTTATTTATTCCAAAAGGCATGTACGAGAATTAATACAGACCATGTGTTATAAACGATACGTATTTGCGAAAATCTTCATTTCCAGGTACATGGAAGAAACCTTTCTTTAGTCCAATGTCCTATAGACTTTGCTTGGTTACAATACCAAAAAATGATTATCACGTTAAATTTTGTCGTTCAATTTACGGTAGTCACAATAGTACAATCTTTTTTTGAGACTAGTAAAATTGGTATCCTAACCTAACCACTCTTTGTTTATGTACACTTTTTTGATCGTTACTTGACAGGCGCCTAATAAATTGGTATGTTAGCTGAGGGTAATATTTTCATTGTAACTGGAAACAATGCATTTTCTTTGATTTATGATTGTCAATCATAGATTCTACGGGTTTTGCTGTGTCATTCTGGAAGTGAGATAAGTCCCATTCACGTATTGACTGCGGCGTTGTCAATAAACAATTATTTCCAAATTCTGCAATTATTTCTGGAATTTATATATTGGTTATTGTTTCCTCTACAGGCTTGTCTGATTCTTCTTCTGCTTTTCCAACATTCTTAACTTCAATTTTTATTTCATATTGTTTTTTCCTTCATTTTCAGTTGCATGTGTACGTTCGTTTTCAGTACCGTTTCCCGAAATTGCTTTCGTTAATTCCACTGTTTACTTTTGTTAGTGTTATATTCCTCGTTGTTTTCCGAAAAACTTTGCTTCAACTGAAGTTATAATTATACCTACTTGTTCTAAAATTTCATTGGCTATAGGGAATAGATATGCAAATTATTTTAACACGGAAAATTTCTCTATATTAACATGGATGGTCTTTTGATATATATCCAATCGTTTTCGTTTGGGTAATGCCAACACATCTCCCTTTAGTTTTTTAAAAACGTTGACGGGTCACTACTTCAATTAAAAATTGCAACAAAACGTCACTCCATGCATTTTTATATCTTTAAAAACACGGTTGTAATTTTTTGAGCTAAGGAGTTTGGTGCTCTCACCTTTAATATTATATTAAGACCGCTTTGTGACTGACCCTTTTGCATTTAATACAAATGATAGTTGTAAACTTGCAATGCCTTTTCTCCGCATTTGAAGCGTTTGTTTGGAAAATAAATTGCACTTTCATTATCTACATTACAACTTGGTGCTTTGCCTGTTATGCTACGAACTTTTTCATACACCTTTAGATTTTCTTTAAGATCATCTAAATCTTCAACCTGAAAGGGAACAGTTTCATGCTACTTGGAATTAGAGACATTGTTTGTAAAATATTGAATTTAGCTTTCTTCGTCCAGCCCAATTGGTTTGTCCATTTCCATCAAAATGTACACACGATGACCTTCCTTGTCTTTTTTTCTTGCGGTTTTGTAGTATACGGTGGATTTGTGGGGATGGTAATTTTATTCCACATTCTTCTTAAGTAGTGCTACAATTTTCAAATATTGTTGGAAACGAATAAACAATTTAGTTGCTCCTTTCAGTAACTGGCATGTATAAACTTTTGCAAGTAATGCCAATTCACTGCTTCTGTATTATCTTCAAAATTTGATACCCACTTAGGTACTTTAGTGTGGTCGGATCCGTTAAATGATGTTAATGAATCTTCAATGTCTTTCCTCGTCGACGCGAGTACAGTTTTGCATTATGATTTGATCAATCTGAATCCGTCGTGTTTAATTCGTAACGATCTAATAGTCTGGTTTGCAGAACATCCTTACGCCGACTGCTACTTAAACCTAAATTATTCACTTTCGTCTTTAGACTCTCTATCGTAAAACATAAAATTTCTTACGCGATCATCTCGTCGTGTGTTTCATAAGTATATGTACAACATATATATACTAAGTACAAATATAATTTATATATATATAAAATAATTATTAAATATTATTGTATATATTAAATATATTTATATATATATATATTACATTAATACAAAAATTAAAAAGAAATCAAATTTTACAATTGAACTTAATAAATATTCTATGTGTAAAATCCAAATAATGACAGAATACCGTGGTATAGATTACAAGCATTGTTAAATATCTTCTTACTAAAAAATTCTCTTTCATAGAAAAAATTTACTCGGGAAGATTTCTTAATTCACACAGATTTCAATTAGCAAATTTCTATAGTTTCACTCGCTCGAACGCTATTATAAGCTCAATCCCTGCTTCGCTCAAGCAACTTTAATTTGGCTTATATGTTTGTTGCTTCGTTTTTATTGTTATTCCAAGAATCATCACCTTCAATATCACTGGGGATTTTGGTATGCCTTCCAATCAGACTCAACTGTAATCAACCAGATTATTACACAATCTATCAATTATCAGTGTTAACGTGAAGACGCTTACTCTCAGATGCTTACTCAGATGCCCGAAAAATTTATACATGCAACAGCTGTTAATAAACAAATATAGACGCGTTCCGTGAATTTCGAAAAAACAAACGCACTTTTTAGTGAAAGGGATTTTATTTTAAAAGACAATTTTAAGTTGTTTAAATTAATTTCTCAAAAATTACTGACTAAAAAAATGAAAAAATTGAGAAAAAAGTTTATACAGTAAAGTCTTACAGTAGTTTAATGTATCCTTTCCACATATGTTTAAATTAAATTGCAGACAAGTAGCATTAACTTTATTCCTTGACAATAGAGGAGCAAAGGCAAGCTACTAATGGACCTGATGGAGCAACAAGTTTCCAAGACAGAAAAGCTAAGCATATGAATTTCCTTTTGTTAAGGTGGGCGTGATCTCAACAGACCGCTGCAAAATTGGCATCGACAATTTCAAAACGTGTGCAGAAAAACAGATAAATTTACTAAGAGATGAACGATTAATGAACTCTATACTTTTTTTTTCGATTTGAAGACAGGAAAAATAAAAAAAAGGATTATGACACACTCAGTTAGTTTGGACTGTTAACGTTAATTATAAACCAATAAAAAAAGGATAAGAAAAAATTTTTTAGAGGATACAAGTGTTGCATAAACTTTTGTTGAGTTCATAGCCTATAGAGAAATTATCAAATGTGATTACTGAGGTTGCTATTCTGAAATGCTATGCACAATGCGTTAAAGCACCTTCATTTAAAATTTTAAGTCGATAAGGTGCTTCTTGTCTAGTATTTCTCCTACTTACAAACACAGATAGTGCGATTATATAAAATGTAAAAAAAAAAAATAAATTATAACAGAATAAATGACAAGTTACAAGTTACCTGTGCATTTTAGAATAATCAAAGCGGCACATTGGTTCTATTAATATATGTTTGTTTTTGTGGAGGGCATATAATAAAATAATAAATGAATAATTAGACTACTCTTACTTTGAAAAGAGATGAATGAATTCCTTTACTTAAAACCGCAATGTTCCTGGGAAAAAAATTTTAGCGTATCATTGATTTAATTTAATCTCACACCCCTCTTTCACATAAATACGAAGAACGCTGTACTTATTTCTACACAATTACTACACTTTTTTCTATATTAGGATAAAAAGACGTTCATTACACTCTAGCACAAGAAATGTTACACAACAAATATCACATAAGTTAACGTTAGAGTTAAATATGTTGAAAACGAAATAGATTTCGAAATTAACGGCTACGTATCAAAAGAGAGAAGGCATGTATATCCTTTCTGTGAACTTTGCAACCGTGAGCTCGGGTAATGAAAAAAGATTATCAGCGCAGCTGACATTGTCTTCAGTCGCTATTATCTTTGCAAAGGATGCGAACATACTCGATCCACCTTTTACATTTTTAAAACTAAGTTCTTCAAGAATTACACATATTTACACTGCCGTGCGATTAATTTAATACACGTAGTAATTATTTAATTTAACTAAAACCAATGAAAAATTCTAAATAAAATATATTACCTTCTTATCGTCGTCAACAGGACATCAACTTTAGAAAGTCTTTGATCGTTAATAGCATTTTTATCAGATGTTATTTTAATGAAAGTTATAGATTTATTTGTTAAGCAAACATGATAGTTTCCAAATAAACCCTTTTGCTCGGCTATGCCTTTTCTTTGAATGATTACTTGCCATACGTAATCTGAAATTTAAAAATAGAATGAATTATCAATTTTTATATACAATATTTATAAGTAGCGCAGCAAATGAGCAAACTTTTGAAAAAAAAACAAACTGAGAGTAATAGTAATGAGATCTCTTCTACTCCTTACTCCTTCATTTTCAACACATAATTCTAATTGCGTGGAATTAATTCGCTGCCATTTACATTGTATAAGCGTTCATTGTACTAAAAAATAATAATATGTCAGATTAAGTCACAACAGGGTCAGAAGGCGGGACTTGTGTTGATGATGTTCTTCTGCTCTTTTCTAAACTGATTTTCTAAAGTTGTAGACTATAAATTCGGATCGACACTTTTATCTCTGCTTATAAGTTCTACTCAACTAGTCCTTTGGGTTTTAAGTTAACATTCTGTTGCCAACTAGGCATCATTTCTCTATTTCACTTTTGTTGTGAAAGTTTGCATTTGGTTATTTATTTTAAAGCGGCAGATGCTCACATCAGACAAAAAGCCTATAATCTGTAAACAGATATCAATGGAAACTTTGAAGCAACTAACAAGACTTCTTGTTTGCCAGATAAATTAGAAAACAAAATTAAACCTGCCACATATACGAAATATAGAACTGCTAATTACTACAACATTACCGATTCATCTAAAAGATCAACAACCGATCAACTAACAAGTTGCCGACAATAAAGTGTTCGATATCAAAAACTCTACTTAAAGGCAATCTGTTTAATTGCAAGTATGAGTAAATTAAATTATGAAGCCCTTAAAGTAATTATAAGTGGCGATCCACAAATCATTAATTTACACTAGATGTCTTGCAGATGCTTTGCCCGCATCAGCTCAAAAATTTAATTATTTATTTACTCACCAAATTGAGGAAAATCCAAATCATTAGCATATTTCCTCTGCAACGTTAACAAAGCGTTTAACCATTTGTTCATTTCTTCCTCTGTTTCTATTACAATTCCAAATCCTCCTTCTTTTGTAGAAAGAGCAACGACAAAATCATATTTAGTGTCTAAACGTCTATTTATGTTAAAACAACTTTTGAGCCTAATAACTCGTTTTGCATTAAAACTAGATCTAAATTTTTTCTCATTGTCATAATATTCAAGACGTGCAACATTATGCAAAGTTTCTTTATATAAAACAAAAAATTTTTTCCTCATCGTTTTTAACTTTTTATGATAACCGCATAACAAAAGACCGTTTTCATCAATGCACTGCTTTGACATAATTATCTGAAAGAAATTGAAATATATAAAAAATTTGTTAAAACAATTTTTAAAGTTTTTGACTAAACTTTATTAAAACCTTAGACAACATATTATCCTTAACGAAAACATCACTTATTTGGCCAATTTACGCTCAGGGTTTCATATTTCAATCAAATTCAACGTGTAAACCTATTATGATCATTCTTCTATTATACCTTCGTCTTCCCTCGATTGTACGCGCAAATAATTCATTCAATAATTTCAAACTTATGCGCGAAAGATGGTTGTCATTCCATTCATAATTTTTCTTCGACGATTTTTACGCACGAGACTTATAAAGAGCTGTTGAATGATTGAGAACGAATATGCGTTTATTTTTAAATGCCTACAATACAATACATGCAAAATTCTTGATAATTGTATACGCTCATTTTTTAAAGGCCTACAATACATGCAAAATTAATGAGAACGAATATGCGTTTATTTTCTAAAGGCATTCTCAATTGTATGGAATTTGTATACGGAAATTATTGAGTACGAATATACACATTAATCTCGCATCGATGAGACTTTTTTATAAAGAGCTGTTGAATGATTGAGAACGAATATGCGTTTATTTTAAGACTTTGAGCTTCGTTTTCAATAATATCACACACTGCTCAGATTTATTCCCTGCTTTGAGTGTTGAAAATGATCGTAAGATCGAATTATTTGTAGAAAGCTGAAATTAAGCATGAATTAGCTAAATAGAAAATGAAAATCCAAAATTTTCCAAATAATTAAAACGGTCTATTTAGCCAACTAATTCCAGATACTTATTTTGCTTAGAAATTCTTTATGGAAGACTTCCACTTCAAACCGATTGTAAATAAATTCGCAGCCAATTATTTCTACGTCCGTAGCATTATAATAATAGCTGGAATAGCTTATTGTCATTTTCTATGATTTTGACAAACGAGAAGAGATAATTATATTGAAATATTTAAACTCCCTTAAAAAAGGTAGACTATTTTAAACAGGTTCACGGCGTTCAAGCCATTTCCGGATCAATCTATTATTAACACATAATCGAAAGCGTTATTTTTCACAGTAAATATTTTATTCCAAAACTACTATGAAGCGGCATTTGTTAAAAGAACAAACGTTCTTCTGTGAGATCATATTAAGGGCGTAAAGTTCAAATTAACTCATGGATGTTAAATACATTGACTCGAAAGAAATTGAATCGAATAGAAAGTGTAAAAAATAAATGTATGAAAGGTATCTCTAAATTCTTAAAACGCTCGTTTTTGGGTTTAGTACAAAAAACAAACTTGAACTGTTTTTTGTTCAGTAAATCAATGAGCTTCATTCTTTAAAAAAAGTGGAATTATTGCAAATGTCCCTATTAAGAAATAAAATTAAATGAATTGAAATTATGATTCGCATCTAATACAAATCTATGTTTTTCCCCGTTTTAAAGTCACGCCCCTAAAAATCTGTAGTCGGTTATTTTGACACTTTTCAATTACCTCTCACAGTCAAAATAATTGAGGTTTGCATTCCTTCACACGACTGATGGGTCGGAAATGCGCATCACACTAGGTAGTTTTTGCCACATTATTTACATTCATTTACTTTTCCGAATATCATTAATTTGCAACGAGTTTCAACAACCTTCTAGTTTCAATCAACACAGACAAATTATTTATATTTCCAGGATATACATAAATGAACGCATTGAACATTATTGAAATAAAAATTTTGAAATGTTTAAATTTAATACGCAATATATCAAAAAACAAAAAAAAAACAATCGTACGAGAATACTGACTGAAGCTCGTGAACCCATGAACGTTTTTCTGTATTCACACTTTTTAACCAAATATGTTATTAAATACATAAATTTTATTATTTTTATATTTACTCATCTTTTCCGTCGTACCTTTTTGGTAATTTCAATTAGAAATTTTTGTTTGTTATGATTACTAGTTTTTCTATCTTTTTTTAGAATATGTTTTACATTTCATTACACATATTATTGCCATTAGCTATAAATATCCTCATTTTAAGGAAATTTGTTTACCCAACCTAGCGGCAACTTTGAGAAGATAACCAACGTTGTGAGTCGATAGATATATTAAAATGTGAATCTATCTCAAGTCCTTCTGAGTATTGCATACTTCCACGTAAACTTCATATGCCCTTGTATTACGACTTGTGTGATGTAAAGAGTGGTAGTTTACCAGAAAAGCTATGCAAAACACATGCAGAAAAGTTCTAGTATTTAATCTAAATCTTTGGAATTTAGGATATTTCACTCGTTTTTCCCTAGAAAAAGTTCAAACGTTGTATCCAAGTTCGATTTTAATATACCTTACATCATCCCGATTAATTCCCCTTTTTATTTACCTTCCCCATAAAATACCAAAAATTATATTCTGCCATGAAATCCACCTCGATTCACAGTCATCTGAGAGTAATGAAATAATAAAATAAATGAAAGGTGAGAGACGATGGGCAAATTTTCGTATATATCGCACAAGGATTTTGTTTTAGAATTAATCATGTAATATTTTAAATTCTTTTATTTTGTTATCTTGAGCTATTGTTGCGAAGCCAGAAAATTTTTTCTTTTTTTTCGTGTGGCGAAATTACAGTATACATATAATATCCTCTTCGGAATGTTATATTCTTTGAGCGTAAAAATTTGAAACGTAGGATGGTAATCACGTAGCTGAATAAAATCAGTTATTTTGCTTAGTGTCCAATTCGCATGTGGGTAATTCGAAAATTTTTCGGATAAAAAAAATATCGTAAATATGTTGTGTTTCAGTTTCTCTAACTTAAAGAGGTATAAATTATAGAGCGTAAATTTGATAATTCATGCGCTATTAAAAGCAATATCAAATCCTTTGGTGTTGGAATTTGTATACAAATGATTGAGAACGAATATGCGTTTATTCCCTAAAAAATTTATTGTACGACCAGAAAAATTTATTGGTGTTGGATTTGGATTGTTTAGTTCATTTAAAAAAAGATAATCTTCGCCGCTGATGCATCATGATTTTTTGCACATATCTTCTATCTATGCACTTGGTACAGAGTTTAAAAATTACGCATATCGTTGAGAAACAGAGCATAATATCAATTAGAAATTACCTAGAAGAAGCTGAGGCTTTTAAAACTTTTAAAACGTACTAGTGGATTATTTTCCCTCTCTCTTGAACAATTATTGGTTTTGCGATTTTTCATTTGAACTTTGTAGTAGATATTTGAACGATTTTAATGAAAAGATTTTCTCGAATATGGCGAAAATAGAATGTGTATTCCCTAGTAGTACAAAACAGTAAAATAAATTTTTTTGTTTGGACTATGGACAAGCATTTATTTTTTGTCAAGCGAAAAAACCCAATATTAATGGGACTTACTGAATAGTAAATCAAAGAGAGAGTTAACGAATATTTTAGTATTAAATCGCAAGAATTGATATTTTGTTTTTTTAAACACGTATTCAACGTTTTGTCTGCCTGTAATCAGCAATCACCGACTACAAATAGCTTCATAAAGGATAAATTTTTAAATATCAACCGAAGTAAGCAACGTTCCCATGAAAATTGTTAATATTTTTATTTTAATCTAAAGTACGTTGGAAACGCCCATCTACACAAAGCATCAATTTTTAAATATCAACCGAAGTACGCAGCGTTCTAATGAGAATTGATATTTTTATTTTAATTTTATATTTATTGAACGAATGCTTGAAACATTGATGCAACATTAATGTTAGCTTTATTTTTAACGTAAACCTAAAGAAAGAACGCTAATAGTCGTACGCTCTAAGCGGCCTATTGAAGCGCCAATTTCGAAGAATCGAACGTCTACGTCAACCTGTTACTGCATCTCTTAGCTTTTCGGAGCCACATATGCTTGCTTACATTCTCAACTAAAGAGGCCACATTTTCAGCTAACACCAAAAAAACTTGCACCAAAAAAACCAACGCCAAAAAAATCTATACCAAAAAAAACTATACCAAAAAACCTACACCCAAAAAACTTACGCCAAAAACATGTAAGAAAAATTCTTCTGATTTTTGGTTGAAAACTAATATGGCCGAACGAGTAAGACCTTGATCAAACTTATGTCTTGATTATTGCGTTGGAAACCACAAAGATTTTTGCGAAGCATCTCGACTTTCACTAGTTTTGTAGTGAATTGCACCTATTTCAATCCGTTATCTGAAAAATCTAGTAATTTCTCTTTGTCAAATGCCTTTGGGGTTGTAAGTTGCCTTTTAAAGTTAATATTATCAAGCCGTTGATGTGCAGTAGAATGGTGTAGCATAGTCAAGCGAAAAAAGAGATACTGCACTCTTCCAAAGTCCTGAATTCTAAGTTTGCAATGTTCCTGTCCAATATCGCATAAAGCGTCTGTAAAATATATCGACGAAATTCGAAGCCCAATTGTAATGAATCGCTAAACAATTCATAATTATTTCCTATTCTATTTTTGAAATTTTATTTCTTAAGAAGCTCGATTTAAAGCATTCCAACTTAATGTCCAATAGAAACGAGCTAATAATCACTTACTCACACTAACTTCTAAATAAATACCGCGAATGTCTGTTCATTATATATTCGATTTTTTTTTAACAATCAATTTAAATGAATAATAAAATATAACAAGAAAACAAGTAAATGAAATTAATGTCGTGGTATTGCAAAAGATCAGAAGATGTATATAGTAAACTACAGCTACGCATTAATAGTCTTATAGTAATATGTTTTTCAATCGAATTTCCATACCTCCCTTTGATTTCATATGTTTTTCATTCAAATTTCCATACCTCCTTTTGAATTGTAAACAATTTCATATGTTTTTGAATCGAAATTCCATATTTCCCTTTGACTTCATATGTTTTTTTAATGACCTCGATTTCCCATTTTAACACAATAATGCTCTAGTTCTCCACATTTTAACATAATCGAAACATACAATTTATTGAAAGCAACTCTGTGCTCTCTATTCTCAACATATGGTACTTTTTTTTTTAACCATGTAAAGGGAAAAATCAGGGAACGGTTTTTAGTGAAAAATTAAAGCCATTTTGCAAGTACACGAAGAAGTTATAAATAAAAAAAGGAAATTTTAGTTTAAAGATTCTCTAGCGGCAGTGTCACGTGTGCTCTGTTATCTAACAGAATTGAATCCCTTTTGTCGGTTAAGCTGGACATTTAACATAGCTGATTGGCGTGAACATTTAAGTTGTTAAGTTGGGCTTTTAACCATTTATTTATTATAAGCGACTCTGTGCGTTGCCTTTCAACAGGGAATTTAGCGAGGGCTTTGTTTAAAAATTATGACGGTTTAATTTTAGGCTAACTTGTAAAATTATTATTATTATTATTATAAATTTAGCCAGAGACTAAATTATTTTCTCTTACAGCGCTTGGATCAAAAAAAAATCTACCGCACTTGAGATTTGAACCCACGACATTGAGTTAAAATTTCGCGTCAAAAAAGTGGAGGTTCCAGTTTTGTATATGTTCAATTATTACACACATTTAATATATATTTTGTTATTGAAAACTTAAGTTTAAAATTAAACGCTCATACCATATATTTTTTTTATAACGAGGTACGTAATATAATAGGAGAAGCAAATGATAAATTAAATTCATATATGTATACATATATACTCTTAGCATAGAAACGATTTTCCTTTATATACGGAGGCTATTGAAAAACTGGAGGTTTTTGTTACTTAAATCTGTTGTTGGAAGTAAAATAAAAATATTGTTGCTTTTCTTTCTTTTTGTAACTTTATTGAAAATAAAATGATTCATTGAATTTGATTGATTGTGAATTGACGACACTCTGCGAAGCCGGTAAAGAAGTTAACGGGAGGGTGCTTTGAGATAATACCAACTTTGTCAGATTTTCTCTTTGTTTTGGTGTCATTGCTTGATTTTTCGCATTTACTTGCCCTCCTTCCGATTGATATGGCCGTACGAACTTTTAGCCACCATATCCAATAATTTATCATCATCTTGGAATAGTTCGGTGAGCAAGTCCGTCTTTGGTAAAGTTTTTTGAGTGCTTATTCATTCCTCCTTTGAAAACTCACTGAAAATGATTTCAGTTTCCGGCACATTAATCTCTACTTCCGACTTTTCTTCAGCTAGTGTTGGTCAAGAACAAGTTTTCCGTAGAAATAGCTGAATGGTACATGCATAAAAACCTTTAATGGGAACCATAAGATGAAGATAACATATACCCTTTTTCGCTCTCCGTATTCTTCTTCAAATAGTTATATAGTTATATATATACTCATACTCAGCTTCAACTACGGTCTCCTAAGAATACTCGTTCAAAATGCAAAATGAAGATAAAAACGTTAAAGAGTATACCTGTACTTCTTTAGTTAATTCAACTTCTTCTTCCGACACTTCTTTTGTCCGTACTAACATCGTACTCCATCTCAAGCCCGGATAGAGTCGGTATAAAGAAAGGGGCCAGCTTGATAACGTTTGGTGGACATTTAGGTCTGTTATGTCTCTTAATGATGTCCAAATCGAATAGATTTTGCCATTTCAGCGCAGGCAGATTAGAGACAGAAATTGTATTCTTCGACAACTGCTGCGGTGTAAGGTACACAAAGTCGATTTGTTCCAAATTCTCTTCTTGGTTAGATATAAGATCATGTGCATTTACGGCCTTGTCCACTTTTGTCGTTTCGATACCTAGATTCGATGGATCTTCGACCAAGGGAGCACCGAAACGGGGGTTAGTAGAATGCAATGGTACTCGGTTAAAGAGCGTTCTGTTTGCCCACAAATAAATTCCCAAATAACCGACATGCGCAGTAGCTAAGAAATCGCCGGTTGGTGACATGGTGATTGATACACAAGGTTTCTCTACACGAAACTGATCAATCATATATGAGGAAGGCAGGTCCCACACCTTAATAGTTGCATCCATTGAAGCTGAAATAATCCAACGACTATCGGGACTAAAAGTCAAATCATTTAGTTTGGCGCTATGACCTTCAAATTTGCGTATGATTCCTTTGGTATCTAAATCAATTACTAAAATTGTGTAGTTATTTAACGCTACGGCAATGATGGAACTGTCGCGGTGTGAGCGCATAAACGCAATACCTTCCAGCAATCGCATCGTCCTCCAAGGTTCTTTAACTGTGAGTAGATAATACAGTTATTGGTTTATATTTAAAAATATTTGTTACCTTTTTCTCTAAAATGCCAGAAGTTTAGCAAACCACTACTGCAGCCAGACACCAACATTTGATTGAGATTATCAACAACTAATCCACGAACAGCAGCTTTGTGGCCTGGATTACCGTAGCTACCTCTATATAATCTTTTTTATATAAATGTATCAAAAAAATGCATTCATCTC
>NW_023998646.1:1252413-1342447 GCF_014805625.2 Glossina fuscipes
TTCATCTCCCCTTGTACGTCTCCTGAATAGTTTTATACAATTTTTATGGGCGTGGCATTCGATTTTACCCTATTTTCAAAAAAAATGAATATTCTCTTTCCATATATATTCAGAAATTGTATTCTTCGACAACTGGGGCGTCATTATTTAAAACAACAATTTTAATCATGTTTTTATTTATTTATTTTATTGGGCTAAGCGGCAACTTATAGCTTAGCTTACGAATTTTATACATGTTTATCCTAACACCACTTTTCCTTGCTCTCCTTATGACGATTAATTTACAGATGTAACATTTCTGAGCTAAACAAACTTGTTCGACATTCAATAGGTGATTTTCGAATGTTGAATGAAAACACATGTCATTTATTAAATTCGCATGAAGCTTTCTTCTGACTTTTCGACTAAATCTGATTTTTCTTACAATATTTTCGGCGAATTACGAAGACAGCGAGTGTTTGTATTTATCATATAATATTTTTCTGCACATTTTTTTCTGAAAAATTCATTAATGTTGTATTTGTAAATAGAAATAGAATGGAGTACTTGTAGAACAATACGAATCGCATTTTTAATGAGAAAATCTCAAATAACAAATGAGGTATGAGGAAATATATTATCGTGATGCAAAAACCAACAGTTGTCTTCCCATAATTCCAGCCTAGCCGCTTCTGGTGAATAGCCTGATTGACCGTTTGGCTTGCACGGAAATCAGAGCAGCTAACTTAGCTGCTCATTGCTCGTTTTTGAGTGCCATGATGCAAGGTGATGCTCTGCTGTTTAACATTAAACAAGCGCATCAGATCCTGCTAAGAAAATGACACCCAGTATTACAAGCTGCTTATCTTAGAATATTTTATTTATAGAATTGGCTTGCGTTTTGGCTGTGCGTAATGTATCACGTCAAGCTGCCATTGAAGCAGTGGAAAGAGCCTTCTCTAGATGTTATAATGATTTGGAGCCTATTGGGCGCCGCATTAGGCGTAATTCTCCTGATCAGCATAGAGCTTATCAAGAATTCAACAGGTCTTTGTAAAAAAGCCAACGATGCGAGATTTGTATACAAAAACCAACCATCTGAGAAAATACAAAATACATGCGACAGCTGTTCGTAAACAAAATATGAATTGGAATTTCTTCACAATTTTCTAAAGAAGAGCAAAAGCGACCAAGTCAAATGATGATGATCTGTAAAATATATTTACTTGATCATAAAGGAGAGCGAAGCTCCATTTACTTGATATATTCTCCAATTTTTTTTTAATAGCAATATTTGCTTGTTGGTTTTTCAACTTACATACATATGTATAAATCTCTAATTTTCACAAAATAATGAGATGTAAAGACCAAAAAAACCTTTAACTGAAATTTGTTAAATAGCGCGAGTGTTCTGGTATAAGTATAGATATATCCTGTAACGAAATATTGCAATTTAAACATTTTCATTTATATATGGCGTTCACCATTTCGCTTCTGCAACGATATCAATATGTGTCAACAAAATATTAAATTAATAGTTTTCAGCATCATTTGTCGTGTATTCGGATGTACCGCAGAACGCTCGCTAGCAAAACAAATTTTCGCAGAGCAACAAAAAGAAGACCTGTACATACAAACTTAATCGTTGTTCGTTTGAATCCATATTTAAAAAATATATTAACTGGGAAAGTAGTCTTATTTTTATTTATTAATTAATGTTATTAATTAAAAAATGAAAAATGAATATTAAGGCCAAAAGTAATTTAATTATCTTGAGTATTAATTGTTCCTTCGGCTAGTGTTGGTGGGTCAGACAACGTTGCCGGCAAATCACCGAAATAGGCATCATTATCGATGCGGTAATTTATGATCATGCGCCAATGAGGATCCAAAAAGAGTGTGTCGGGGTTGCCGTATATCATAAGCAGACAACGAGGCCGAGAAATTGCGAGTTTGGTTGATCTTTCGTTTCGTATGAATCCTAATCCATGGTGCATATCGTCACGTATATGCTCTTTGCTTGATCTCACTCCTAAGATTAATATTATATCGTGTTCCTAAAAACAACCAAGCAACATTAGTATTAATTGCAAAATTAGTGTAATTTTAAGAAAGTTATACCTGTCTTTGGAATTCCTCCACAATGCCAATTTTAGGTTGCTATTGCTATATTATATATATATATATATTGGAGTATTGGAGTGTTACAATTCTATCATTAATGCAATTTGTTGTTGGCTTCAATCAGTAGCTATCGTAGAATTCTACCTAAAAGTTAATCAAAAAATAGATTTCAAAAGCCAGTCCTACTATTCTAAACAAACCAAAAACAAAGAAAAACTCCGCGCAAAAGACGCGAATTAGTTAGTATAGCGACCGGGAGTTTGCTACCAATAGTTAACACTACATGGTGAAAAATAATGCGGAAGCATGACATGCCCTTTAGTATGAATGCTCGGTAAAAAAACTGTTGGAGCTTTTCTTTCGCAAACAGTTACGCTGCGTTACTCTAAACTAGTCAGCTGCAGTCCGTAATGTAATATATATGCTATCACCTTTTACGGATGTCATTTAATCTCCTAGAGAAGTTAGAGAAGTCAACAGCTGAGGGACATTAGTCTGTAACTTTCCAGCACAAGTTCATGTAACACACGCTGACTTTTCGGAAGCGTTAGACATTTCAAGCAAAAAAATTCCTTTCATCCCGATCCTAGTCGCTTCATAGATCTATTAAACTAACAAAAATAAGTTGTCTTCCTGAGGGTAATCCTTTAAAGACATACTAATACTAATAATTAATTTACCTAAAGAAGTCGCAGCTCAGCAACTGTACGCAAAGGAAGAAAAATGGTTTCTTAGAAAATTCGGTAACGAGTTGTTAAGGGTGATATTTATGGCAATAATTAGAAAAAATTTTAAAAACATGTACAGTTAATTTTAAATATCCTTCGTAAAGTTATAGCCTGAATAAGAGATTTTGAAAGTTATAGGTGCCAGAGACAAAAAAATAAAAAATATATGATTCTTAAAGAAATTTAGTTTCGCATTCTTCCTAACTAAGAATTAAATTGATGCACATAGGAAACTTTAGACGAGATTGTTCACAAGGGTCTTGTCCGTCCATCCCTCCTTATCGGATTTCCTTATAAAATGTTATTATTACGAATATTTACTCGCCGTAATAACGTATTTTAGAAAACATTTTTGCCAAACCGTTTCATTACAACCTATAGTTAATGCGTACGAATATGAGTATACGAGTATATCGCTAAAAAGGTCGACACAGTTGGCTGATGAAGAGTGCTTTCTTGAGCATGATGCAAATTGAAATTTATTCGCATTTAACAGAACCATATTGGAGGACGTAATCCATTACGAAGGCACTTTCTTCAAAAAAG
Organism: Glossina fuscipes; assembly: GCF_014805625.2. Classification (NCBI taxonomy): domain Eukaryota; kingdom Metazoa; phylum Arthropoda; class Insecta; order Diptera; family Glossinidae; genus Glossina; species Glossina fuscipes. The sequence goes on from NW_023998646.1 coordinate 1,255,791, forward strand.
AAAGTCATTTTGCTAAACGATAATATTTGAGATAATTTTCTAAACCTTACGTTTTTAAACAGGGTCAATAAACGTTTTACATTCCACTGAAAACATTTTGAAAGTAAAGGGAAATTTTTCCATTTCCTATTATTATTATTATTATTATTATTAATTTCGCCAGAGAAATAAATTCTAAGACTAAACTCTTAAAAGCACTAGCATCTAAGGCTATCGGCCTCCATTCCTAAAATCGATGCTGTACTTAAACACGCAATATATTAATTGATTGCGTGTATAAGCCATACCAACCGCTGCATACCATTCTCTACTCAACAAACAAATTTCAACTATCGACTATCAGAAGCAAAAGCATTTAGCAAAAGTCGATCAGAGAGAGGTTACTGAACGGTTTAGATTTCTACTTCAATGAAATTGTCTAACACGTCCTACGATGCACAGAATTATAAGTAAATTTTTCTTTTTCTTTGATTGTCTATTGAATTTGATTTTCGAAGCGACTTTTGTATATAATGCATATGCAGGCGAGATATATATACAAATAGCGTATCTATAAAAAGGGGTGGGCCATAAGTTTTTTTCTTTTATTTTTTAATAATTAATATGACACTTCTTTATAACTTTCTATCCTACGAAATTTTAATTAGATTCGAGAAATTCATTGTGAACGAGCGATTTCTTAATAAAGAAAGTTGTGCAACTTTCCTTTAAAAGAGAGCTGATTTTAAAATTAAATCGTTATCCTATGAACAATGTTTGATGAAAATAAAAAAATTATTTTTGATAGCTAATACGCCTAGTTTCACTGATTAAGACTGTGTTCATATCTTATTTTATGTGCAGCAATAAAAATGTGGAATTATTTATCACCTCAAGACGCCGCCACTGCTAGTTTCTTAATAGCAAATGATATCGATGAATGTACGGTAACCTGGAATTTCTTGTTTACCAAAAGATAAAGTACACTTACTGACTTACCACATTGAAGGGAGCAGCGATATGAAAGAAGTTCCTTGTTGTAGTTTAATCAATTGAAAACACAAACATTGCAGAGTTTTTTCTTTGGTAGTACTTACACTATTAGCAAACTAGTGAAACGTTGAGTAATTGTAGGACATTAAGATTCGTTAAGGAAAAGCAATTACTTTCTAACGAGGACAAACACTACAATCACACAAAATTTATTAGCTCATCACAAGATTGCACCTTAAAGGAAAACTAAGTATATCCCAAAACCAAAACCAATTTATTTCTTGCAAGAAATTGAAAAAAAAAAAGTAAATAAAAGCCGCACCCAAGTGACCATTTATTATTGGTTCAATATATTGGCATCTGGTAAAACGTTCAAACAATGTTGCATGCAATTGCTTTCGATTTACCTGCTGTGTGGTTACATGTTGGAGTACGTAGTATAAGCATAAATGTTTATTGAAAAAATTAAATTATTTACAGACTTAGAAGTAGAGATTTCTTCAATTCACAAGTCTTCAGTTGACTGGGCGCAAGATCGACTTGTTCGACTTCGAAAAAATTCTACGATTATCGCCTTTTTTTTAAAAAAGATAGACTAGATTGCTAGTCATTTGCCTATGATAACACAGGGTTACCTCATTCGCAAAATCGTCGCCTGACTTGCTTAATATTGCGGGAAACTTCTTTTTCGATAGAAGTTTTGACGCAATTTTTAAGCAGATTTCTTCCGTTTAATACGTAAAAACACTATAGTGGTGCACCACGGCCCATCATTAATTATCCTCCACCAACTTCCTTGTTACAGTTGTTTACATAATGAGTTTTCCAAATTAAGTATTACATGGGACACGCCTCTCTACCAAAATTCATCAAAATATCTCAAAGGTTGTGACCTGTACCTGTGTTGAGCACAACTACAGAAGACTCACGTCTTGTTATATAGGAAATTTGGACCATGTAGGTGTATTTTTTGAATCCGGCCACTGAACTGAGGCCACCCATAAAATTTTTCGTATTTTATCAAGAAAATAAATGAAAAATTGTACTACGTAAAGTGGAGTGGCATATATATAGTGAGTTTGGCTTCATATAGGATTAACGATTCTACGCGGATCCGATATTGCCACTGATATATGAATGGCAGACTCAATGATGTTAGTAATTAGATGGACACATTGCATTGTATAAACACTAACAGGACAATTTCTTCTCCAATATTTTTGAGAAACGTACAACAATTGTACTGAAATGGTCCGCAATGATTCAATAATAAGTCGTCAGAAGCTCTTGAGCCACTTATACAAAATACTAGTCATGAAATTAATGGAATAGTGGAGGGAGAAGTTTTATACGGACACTTTTGTTTTATGAACTAAGATGGACATATGTGGGTGACTTCCTCTACGATACACACTTGTCAGGATCGTGTAAACTTTGTGTGCAAATATACGGTTTTTATCTTCCATATATACATATATACGAATTTTTTTTCCGCCCAATTTATTCCACTTCATTTGCTTTCCTCTCGTAGCCCCTACTTGTCTCCTCTCTCCTTTGTTTTCTTTGCCTTTCATTTCCAACCTTCTCCGTTCACTTTTCCCATTATTCGTTGTCTCCTTTGTCCTTCTTATTATTTTTAGCCATTTTCGTGAGTTTTTTTTTTTCCTATTTAATGTAAGTTTTGCTTTGTTGAGATAAATCGCTTCTGATTGCAAAGAAAATTGCTACGACGATTAGTATACAGAGAGACCAGAGAAATAACTTTTTTAAAAAATTTTCTTGACAAATTTTAAGATATATTTTAAAGGTGGTACTGTGATTGTGTGACTATGTGCATGTACGTGTGTGCATTTGCTAAGGGCATTTAGTAAATTTCGTTGATGTAAAAATATATAATATATATATATAAAAATACTCGTCTAACTTTAGTTAGTTAATATAGCAGAATATCGCACACTTTTCTCAACAATTATATTTCCTGACATAAACATACCCACACAATTAGTCATAACTTACTAAAGCCCTAGGCACGAAATGTAAATTGAAATTTCTAGGAAAGACGTTTAAAAAAAAATGTACATCTCTCATATAAGTTAATTGCCTTACAACACGTTGGGTAAACACCCGAGCTCGCTCTCTTAAATAATAAAACGAGAATAATAACGCAGTTTAGTTGCAACACGTTAATTATATGCGGCGATTTCAACAGCTGGAATACCATCTGGGGCTCATCAGTGAACAACACTCGCGGTACTGTTTTAGAAAAGGCCCTTTTTCAAAGCAACCTTTGCGTTTTAAATGATGGAAAACCAACGCACTTCTCAACTCATCATACTTTTCACATATTGATTTAACATGTTGCTCTCCCTCACTTCTTCCTTTGGTTTCCTGGTCTATTTCTGATGATCTACATAATAGTGATCACTTTCCAATCATAGTCGATCTTAAACTTTCAACGTCCTCTGCTACTCCAGCAAAACAGGCCAAATTCCTCCTAGATAAAGCGGATTGGATCAATTACTCCAAACAGGTGGAGTCATTTTCTATGGCACCGCTTTAAGAGATGTCCTGATCATAATCACTTGTTATTATACAAAAAGTCCAATGCTCTATTCAGGAAGGAATTACGGAAATCAAAGGCACTTAGTTTCGAACTTTTCTCGAGACGAATTCACAGAAATATATCAATGAAAGTTGTCTGGAAAAAAATCGACAGACTTAATGGGACTTCAAACCTGAACGAAATTTCTGCCATCTGCACTCCCAATGGAACTTTAACTGACGCAGATGAGATTTCTAATTACTTTGGAAAAGTGTGGTGTGAATACTCCTCTGACAGCAACTTCTCCAGTGCTTTCATCGAAAATAAAAGGACTCCAATACCTCTTTCAAATAATATCGATAGATGTGCCATGTTCCTGGAAAATTGCGTATTTACCTCAGAACTTGGAAGTTGTCTCTCCAATTTGAAGGGGAAGACACCTGGTCTAGACCGCATCTCCTACCAAATGATCAGTGCGCTGTCTAATTCATCTAAAAAGAAATTGCTGGGCCTATATAATTCGGTTTTTTTGACTGGCCATATACCCTACATGTGGAAACTGGCAGCAGTTGTTCCAATTCCAAAGTCTAAAAATGTCTCCATCGCATCGGATATTATCTTGCCTCTCAAAGGTATTGGAAAAGATTATGGCATCTAGTTTATCTTTGTTTCTTGATTCCAAGAACCTGATAACAACGCAACAAGTTGGTTTCAAGCGGGATAGACGCTCTGTTACATATTGATTATTTCACAAGCAAAGCAATTTCCGAACGAAATCACGTAACAATTCTCCCAATTGATTTCGAAAAAGCATTTGATAGAGTTGGTCTTCATGTTATTTTAAGACTCTTGAAATCATCGCATCGGCGGTTCAAAGTTAGAATCAACAATCATCTTTCTGATTCCTTTCCGCTAAAGAATGGCATTCCGCAAGGATCTCCTCTCTCTGTCATGCTTTTCCAGATCGCTTTCAACGAAATTCGCAAAATTCTTTGCCGTGTACCAAGAGTGGAACATTGTCTCTACGCGGACGATGTATACATTTTTACAAAAGAACAAGACAACACGAAAGCAATCAACATCCTCGAATCTATTGCATGTGAGATCTCCACATGGGCAAACTCGTCAGGAGCTAAAATTTTTATACAAAAATCAAAAAAAATGCACATTTGTCGAAAACAATTGTGCGATGCAGGAAACCTGATGCTTTTAACGACTTACCAGTACTAAATGTGCAGACGCTCCATGTTCTCGGGCTCACGTTTTCCAACAATTATCGTTGGAAAGCACACTGTCTTCGGTTAAAAAACTCCCTTTTAACAAGGGTAAATTTCATACAGTACGTTGTTTGGAGAAGCCATGCGCATATTAACACTATTGATTATCTTACGAAAATGCTTGTGTTAAGCAAGATTGACTATGCTTTCATTCATGTCGCATCGGCGATTCAAAGTTAGAATCAACAATCATCTTTCTGATTCCTTTCCGCTAATGAATGGCATTCCCCAAGGATCTCCTCTCTCTGTCATGCTTTTCCAGATCGCCTTCAACAAGATTAGCAAAATTCTTTGCCGTGTACCAAGAGTGGAACATTGTCCCTACGCGGACGATGTATACATTTTTACAAAAGAAAAAGACAACACGAAAGCAAATAACATCCTCGAATCTATTGGACGAGAGATCTCCGCATGGGCAAACTCGTCAGGGGCTAAAATTTCCATACAAAAATCTAAAAAAATGCACATTTGTCGAAAGCAAATTTGCGATGCAGGAAATCTACTGATGCATATTAATGGCTTACCAGTACTAAACGTGCAGACGCTGCATATTCTCGGGCTCACTTTTTCCAACAAATATCGTTGGAGAGCACATTGTCTGCGGTTAAAAAACTCTATTTTAACAAGGGTGAATTTCATACAGTACGTTGCTTGGAGAAGCCATGCGCATATTAACACTATTGCTTATCTTACCAAAATGCCTGTGTTAAGCAAGATTGACTATGCTTTGATAATTTATGGCAATAGCTGCAAATCTAATATCAACATCCTTAAACCGGTCTATCACTAAGCCGTCAGAGCAACTTGTTATGCTTTTCGGACGAAGCCTATAAATAATATTATAATTGAAACTGGTCTCCCAACTTTAGAAAATAGACTGTATGAGTTAAAAGCTAAAATAGTTCCTAAGCTTCTTAATTCAAACAAATCCATTCTCGGTGATGACGTAAGAAAGATTATTATTGCGAAGAAAATTCCAAAGTCACCATCTGCAATTGACCATTGTTTGTGTATCGCAAAGGAATTGAACATTCCCTTAAAAATTTCCCGCTCTTTTGGTGTTAAACCTCCCTGGATTTTGAAAGACTGCTCTTTTGACATCTCACTGTCTATGCACAAAAAAGAAGATACTCCAAATTACGTCTTCAGGAATCTAATAGCTGAAAAAACCCAAGTATTGAACAGTACTGGTTGGAATCTTTTGTACACAGATGGCTCAAAATCTCCTGGTCTGCCTCCTGCTTGTGCGGTGGTAGATGCTACAGGACGGGTTCTTCTCAACCACATATTTCACGAAAGTACTTTAACTTTCACAACCAAAGCCAGAGCTATCCTTCACGCTGCCAACCTTGCTCATAAAAACAAACTCAAAACCGTTTTTGTTACCAACAATTTGTCTGTATTACAAGCTGTTCGGAATCCTTCGACTTCGAGATGGAGCACCATCAACATATTAAGGAATATAATTACTACACCCGACGGAAAAATTAAAATGTTATGGGCCTCAACTTTTCCTTGGCTAGAAGTATTGCATTTGGAACGATTAACCCTTTGAACATTCTACAATCAGCTTCAGAACAGAATATCAATTCTATACATTACTTTATTACTTATACTTCTATGCTCATTATCTAATGTACATTTTATTATTCTTTTTTATAATTAGAGCCGATAGCCTGTGTTGCTAGTGCTCAATGTCTTTTTTTAGTCTAAGAATTCAATTCATTAGTCTAAAATTAAAATAATAATAATATAAATCTATTTTTGACCTTCGTGTAAGCTTAATTGGAATGAATTATTATCGACCAGTGAAAAGAAAAGAAGAAATTAAACAAACACACAGTATGAAACTTTAAATGTGTTTTTTGAAAAGAAATAAAAAATAACAAAAAAAGTTTCTAAAAAACTACAAAACGCAATAAAAGAATTTTTAACCATGTCTGCAAATTTAAACGTATACTTGATCGCTTTTCTTATACACAGACGGATGTTGGTCTTTTCTTTTCTCTCAATATTTCTCTCTTTTGCTATTGTCGTAGCAATGTTGTTTGAGAGGTAGTTTGTGCGATCAAAAATTATTTTGTACCAAACGTTAAAACGACCGGATAATCTTTCAATTTTATGTTCATACGTGTTCTTTTATAACTTTTCAATTATTACTGACATAATCAATAGTGAATAAAAAACGGTGGAATTTAAACAAAAAAACGCTTTTCATTCTTTATCAATTTTTTAGACAAATATTTGTTCACCTCAAAGTAATACTAAGGTCAAACAGATGATAATACCAAAAAATTAGTTTTCACAATTACCCTGGAAGAATGATAAGGGACCTTAATGTGTAAAAACAACTTCTACTTAAACACGGTTAGAAATCGCACTTAGTACAATTATTCACTAATATATGATAAGTTGTGGTACAAATACATTAAAATAAAAAGTTAAATGAGATATCATAAGATAAAAAGATGTTTTAACTGTAAGTACTGCAGTTTATTCTCGTAGCATAAAAGATTTTTGTTACTATTGACTGTGGCTTGAAATGGTGTAATTTTGATTTTTCCCTTGTAGATAATGCCTCCTATGAATCACCAAAAAAAAAGAAAATGTCTTTTGTCTTAACCACCGAGCCCATTATTACAAAACATTGAAAACTATCGAACGCCTTCAACCTTAATACATTTATAGAGATTTCGCAGTAATTTTCAATGTTTAACAGAAAACTATTCATAACTACGCAACTATTAACTTATACTTATACTTATGTAAGTATACGTTGCATTGCTTAAATAAATATCTGTTATAGGGCAGAAGTTTTTAGTACATTTAGCAGAGCAGATATCCAAATTTGGTTTTCTTTGGCCGTCGAATCAGAACGTATGTGCAAAAATTATTTTCATTTTCTTCACTTTTGTAAGATTCCCTGCAATAAGCAAAAAAACCTATGTAGAAGAATTTGACCGTATATTCTATAGGGAATGCTGTAGCACCTCCACAAAAATGGAAAAAATCGGCCACGACAAATTGATTTTATAGCATGTCATAAATTCACTTCTTTTTCAAAACTTTTATAATGCACAGAAGCAAGATTCAAAAACCTGATACTTACACTTATTTAACTTATTAAGTGATATATATCCTAATAAAGTCTTTTTCTCTAAGGTATTGAAGAACAACCCTCTGAACATAGTTTAAAAGTTTTGTTGATATATTTGTTATAATTTATGAGTAATGAGTCAAAACCCCAATTTCTTTATTTTTGAAAGCAGAGGTGTTGTGGGCTTCAATTGCACTCACGGCATGTTCTTTAAGCGAATTAATCGATTTTTCATAACAATCTACATGCAAAAATTTCCATTGCTTTAGCGTTATTTGAACCCTAACTGTTAATGTTAATTTTTGGCAACAAGAGAATGTTTTACCGTACATATCCACCCAAACGAGGGGACGGTAATGTTTAAACATGTATATTCTTCGTAGAATACCTAAATGTTCCTTCTGGATGTTGCAAGCCTATTGACATTACGAGTACAGCCCTACTTCTCGATGGCAGCTAAAAAAACAATGTTTACGATTAAGTGGTACATAATTCACTGCACTTACGAACGATCCCAACATTTGTGTCATTCTCCACAAGCTACAAAATACTTCTAAAGTAGTTTAAATTATTATTGTCTACATTATTCAACTTGAAAAAGCATGTAAGTATGATCCGTTTCATCGGATTTTCTTTTTTGATCCCCAGTTTCTTCTCACTTCTGATCAAATAAACGTATATTTAAGCCTTGTCATTATTTATTAAAATTAAATCAGCTTCATAGAGATTTTTTGTTTTTGCTTTTAAAAGTTTAGCTTTTGAAGAGTTGTTTATTTATTTATTTATTCCACTTATACAAGAAACTCAACTAAAACAAAATGGCAGTCGAGTTCAACTGACTCTTAAAGTAAATCGTAAATTAATTAATATTAAAACTTAATATTAAGACTTAGTATACGTACAATAAAACAAATAAGAAAAAAAAGAAAAAAAGCATGTACACAACTAGCATAGAGCCACACCCACAATCGGTACAGGACCAAATGGCAAGTGAACCCCAAAGTCATCGCAAACATGCATAAGCTTTGCAACCGATAATACAATTAATTTTCGACTCATAATCACTTTTTAAGGTTGAAAGTTAGTTCAAGTAAGACATAAGTAAATCTCGCGTATTAAGCAATGTTGCTTTAATGGACTTTAAAGAGCCCATTAATGAGAATAAGTGATAGACGTCATTTAGGTTTTTGCAAACAACTCTGAGCGGGTTTAGCAGTTCGTAATTATATTTGCATGAGCTTTATCAGGATGAAGTGCCTAGAGAAGCGGTTAGAGACATTGAAGCCTATTTCGCGAAATAATACGGGCGAGTCAATTGTAGCATTTATTAATCCGGTCCCAACCCAAATTCCTAAGGGCAAGCAGCAAGAATTGCTTTTGAACAGATTCAATTGAATCTACGTAGCACCAATATGAAGGAGACCACACAACCGAGGCATACTCAGGTATAGGTCTACCCGAACACAGGTAATGCCTTTTCGTAATATAAGGATCATTAAACTCTTTATAAAACCAAGCACGGACCTAGGTTTGCTTAACGAGAGCTCAATATGCAAATTGAAGCGTAACATATAATCAAATAGAACGCCTAAATCTGTGAACGAATCGACACTTCCAACTTGTGCGAATCAATGAAATACTGAGTAATGAAAGACTTCCTTCTTGAGAAAGAAAGCTTCTTACATTTATTTAGATTTAGTTTCAGAAGATTCAAAAAGCAACATGCAACCAAATTATTCAAATCACTTTGAAGATGATGTGATTGCGATTCTACGGAAAAGGAAGAAAACAGTTTCACATCATCAGCATATATTAGGATCTCGCTAAATTTAATCACGGAGGGCAAATCATTGATGTATAAATTAAATAAAATGGGTTCTAAGTGGCTACCTTGAGGTACGCCAGACGTCACGGGGAATTCATCCGAGGTAATGAGGTTAAATAAAACCCTGAATGATCTACCATGCAGATAAGAGTTTAACCATTCCACTAAGAAGAAAGGTAAGCCAGAGCCTTGGAGTTTAAAGATAAGTAGTTTATGGTTAACAAAATCAAACGCTTTGCAAAAGTCAGTATATATGACATCAGTGCGAGAGCCACTAGAGAAAGCCTTGAAAACATGATAAGTAAACTCTAACAGATTTGTGACCGAAGATCTTCCCTTTCGAAAACCATGTTGGAGAAAAGAAATATACGATTTCAACTTGGCAATGCCTCTGTAGTTCTCTATAAGTTGCCTACTACCACTTTTGTGAATAGGAATAAGGAAACAAGTCTTCCAACACAAAGGGAAAACACCTGAATTCAAGGACTTGTTAAAAATCTTTGAGATAACATCAAATAGCTCGTCAGCACAAGATATAAGTACACATGAGGGGATTCCATCAGGTCCAGGTGAACAATTATATTTTAGAGAGCTCAAACCTACAACCACGTCATTTTCAGGAATTGAGATCAAATTAGAAATCGGATATGGATAGTTTGCTGATAAATCAAAATTCGTAGTTGAAAAGTTCTGTCGGAAGTATTCCGCAAAGAGATTTGAGCTTTCAAAATCATCCGAGGACTCGGAGCCATTAAAAGACACATGCGAGGGATTTATGGAGGTTTTTCTTTTGGAATTAACGAACTTAAAATAGTATTTAGGATTAACAAACACGGAGGATTTAACAAACTGAAGGTATCTGCAATAGTATTGGCGGTTAAGGGAATTAAATGTATGCCTTGCCACAGAGTAAGCGAAATAGTCGAAAGAAGAACCACTTTTCGAAAATTTTTTGAAAAGCTTGTTGTTCCTATTCTTGTAATATTTAATTGTTTTATTAAACCACGAGGGACACTTGATTCGAGGACGAGACTGCTTGATCGGAACGGATGCAGAAATAGCTTGATTTAATATATTGTTGTAAGCTATCAATACTTCCCACTGAAAAATCAAGCACAATATGAGAAAGACGTGATTTTAGCATTGAAACATTGATTTTATGGAAATCATAAAATTTATATGAAAAATTTGAATTTGGAACGTTATAGAAGTTCAACGAACTAACATGCTTGTAATGAAAGGAAATACCCAATGCTGGATGATGTGGATCCTCAGGTAAACTAAACGAAAGACAACGATTAACGCAAATTTCAGGAAAAATGGCAAAGCAAAGATCAAGCAATCTACCATTGCAATTAGGGGTACCATTGTATTGAACTAAATTATGATCAAAAAATTCATTAAAGAACACAACGGCTTTACCAGATGTTGAGGTAGGAATCAAACAGCCAGAACTATCACTGTAACACCAAGTGACTTGAGGCAAATTAAAGTCACCCAACGCAATGACTCTATCGGTAGGTGTAGATTGCTTGGCCACTACATAAATGAGGGCGGCCTGTATCTTATATACAGAGATATCCGAATTTGGGGGAAGCAGGTCACATATAAGTGTTTATTAGGAAATTTCACTCGAATGGCAATAAATTCAAGGGTGCGAAGTTATATTTAAATTTAACCAGCAAACCAAAAAATGTTAGCAGAGCTCTGTTAAGCCGTTAACAGAGCTTTGTTAAATCGAATCTCGGAGAGATTTAAAGCAAAACTTAATTAAAGTAACACTTTTTCAAGTTTTTTTTTTTAGATATTATAAAAAAAAATGCGACTTTATCTTAATTAATTAAAAGTTGGTATAAAAAAGTCTTTTTACTATGTCAAATACAAGGCTGAAAAAGTGAAAGTTTACTTAACCACTGTAACCAAACCAAGTGATGTGGCCAAAGGAAACTAATATCACGTAAATCCTTGATCAATGACCTTTCCAACTGTGTATCACATTCTTGGCAAAAAAATTTTTTTACATTTTGAAAATTTTTCAAGGGATATTAAGTTATTGAAGTTATTGATAAAGTGGTAGAGTGCGATAAATCGATAATGCTACACCTTTCCTCTTGGGAAGAATGCTCTTTAACAATAAATGATCATTCTTGGGTTTATTAATTATGGATGTTATTTCTTCTTCCTTCTGTTTTGTGTAGGGTTCTTATATATACTTATATATATATATATAATTTGTTTGTATTAGGTTCTTACAAGAAAAAATTTTTTCATTTTTTTATTTTTATTTATATTTTGTTTGTGTAGGCGCCATACACTTAGATGATTTATGAAGCTTCTTTATATAGTTTTAACCTGTTTTTGTGTATTATTTGATTTTTATTATCTTTAATTTTAATATTGTTGTTGTTATTGTTGTAACTTATGCCCTACTTCAATTCTTAGTAATACTAGATTGCCTACTTCTAGTGGGAAATTGTTAGTTTTCCTGTCGTAAATTATTTTTTGTTTTTCTTTTTCCTTATTTAATAGTATCCTAGCGCGCGCGTATGCTATGCCTAATCTATATTTAGTCTCTTTAGCGCAATCGTCTATGTTGTATAGTGGCTCAATGTTTTTGTTGCGATTTGTTAATTGTGTTGGTGGCCTTGCAAACACTAATTCATACGGACAGTAATTGTGTGTTCTGGAAGGTGTTGTGTTGAAACAATATTGAAAGTATTTTACCCAAACATCCCAATCATTCAATTCAGGCGATATATATGAACTTACATAGATCGTTCTTTAGTGCATTTTTGTATTCGGTTCCTTGATCCGTTATGAGTGCTTTCATGGGTCCGTAATTTAGCATGAAACTTTCGAAGATTGCCTTTGCAACGGTTTTAGCACTTTTATCTGTGACCGGAATTGTTACTAAGTATTTGGTAAGGTCGCAGATTAGTGTTATCGCATATACGTTGCCTTTTTAGGTCTTTGATAATGGGTCGATGGTGTCAACTAAAACTGTGTCAAAAGCAGTTTGCTGGGGTTGGTGTTAGGGGGTTAAGGTTATAGGAGTTTTGGTATGTGTTGTGATTTTAGCTTTTTGGTACAGCGGACATCCTTTGACATGTTTAGCTATTGTTCTTGTCATTTGCGGTCAATAGTAGTATCTTCGTATTTTCGACAAGGTACGTGTAATTCTTGCGTGACCGCCTTCTATTGCGTCATTGTGATATTTTTCTAGAATGTTTTTGATTTCGGACTTATTATTTTTGTCTACGATTGTCCCAATTTGGAGTAGCGCTACTCTTACATTTTTAATATTTTATTGCCCATTGTTTTGAACTGATTTTACGATACGGATTCGAAAATCCTCTCGCTTGGTGACACTTTGAATTTTGACATTTTTAATATACCGGCTTCTGTTTCAAGCCTTTGGAAAAACTGGCCTAAATCGAGTTTTCCATTGGTATACATGTCCTTTATTTCAAATTTGACAATTATTTTCTTCCCATGTTTCAGACAACATTTGTCGCAGTCAAATTTTAATTGCACAAATTTCCTTACGTCATTATTGTTAATGACTTCATAGACTTTGGGCTCCGTATTCTTATGTTCGCTTACTTGTCGCTTTTCTGCCGCGTTCCAGATCTTGTTACTACCTTATATATTTTGTTGTTCATTTCCTTGAGGTCGTTAATTGTTATGCGGGATAGGGCGTCCGCTACGCGATTATCTTTCCTTTCTAGCTTTTGTGTTTTGGAAATTCAAAACGCAATTATATTTTTTTTATGAAATCCATTTTTTCAGGTATAGGTGAATAGATCCGAGTGATTTAGTAGTCTCTTTTCCGATGCCAAATAGATGGGTTGTGCATGCTGTGGCTGCTTGATTTCGTGGTCTGTACCTTCTTTCTGAAATTTCTTCTTGGAAATCCACTGTCTCAGCATCGTTCTCTGTTGGGAGAGGATGGGCTTGTTCATAATATATCGGCGTGAAGGATGATTGCCTGTTGCCGGGTTCTGGGATATCGGTTTTTTGGGGGGAGGGGTCATATGGCTAGTGAACGTTTATTTGGAAAGATTGCTTTAGACGTTTAGTATCTCATTGGCCTGCTTAGCCCCCATAATGTAATGAAAATTTTGTAAAAAAAAAAATAGTTTCTTTTCGTCGTTTCTCCCAATACACGTTTCGTCTTTTTTTTGTGTTGTAATATCTATATTAATGATGCTTCTATGTGCGAATTTTTATAATATATAATCCTATTCTCACTCTAAAATTTCTCTTAAATTAGACACCTTTATTTAAAAATTTTTGTTTTAAAACACTCATTACACTTTTGCGGATGATAGATTAAGTTTAATGTATTTTAACATAATTTACATTAATAAATAATATGTTTTAAGTAATTATATTGTATTTGTATCTTCTGCTATATTCGTTATACTTGCGGTTGATTAGGCGGGATGTTCTCCATTTCTCTTGGTTACCTTCGGCAGCTCTGGCTATTTACGGTTCCTTCTGCGACACTGCATTTCTTGCAACTTGGGTCCAGGCAAAATTTTCACAATATTATTATTATTTTTTTATAACTGAACGAAGTCCGTTAAGCACGAAATTTCCTTTTTTTTAAATTTTAAATGTTTGTTTCACTTTTATCTTTAATTATACATGTTTATTTGTGCGAGTTCATGGGGCAGCTTTTATTAATTTTACATTTGTGTGCAGTTCTTTATTTCGATATTAATTGGACTGAAATAACAATGGTTCATCTATAAGTTCGTTACATTTGGGGAACGCAAGCATATACCCTTTTTTTTGCGAAATACCACTCAGGACTCGCCAGGAGTTAACGTATGTTGTCTTTATTTTATATGTTTTCTACACCGAGAAAAAAATCTAGGACGCCAGTGAAAAAAATTTTCCACCGAAGTCCTGTCACGCTCGCCATGTAGTGAAAACACTTATTACTTATTTTGTTTATAGATTCTTTATTGATTATATAAGTATTTATTCTTAACTTTACTTTTTAGTTTTTCTTCTTAGTTTACTTCTGTCTTTACTTTGTACGTTACTTCTGAGTTTACTTCTTCTGACCTGACTGAAGTGTGGTCAGTATAATAAATTATTACGCTATCTTAAGCAAAATAGTACAATTAAACTAGCTATTACTAAACCTACATGCAATATGTGTTATAGGTAAATTGGGTTATCTTAACTAGGTTATTGCTGGTGTTGCATTACGTTGAAATGTGCAGAATTGATCTTAACTAGGTTATTGCTAGTCTTGCATTGTGAGGATATATAATAAAATGTAAACTTAGCATAAGTTATTGATAAAGTGGTAGAGTGCGATAAATCGATAATGCTACAGTAGGCACCCATTTCTCCCTATCAGTAGTTATAAGATTAGACCAGTCTCCATACGAGGCGAATTTTCGGCCAAGTGAGTTTGGTGACTGCTATTTTGCTAAAACGTTATACGAAATGGTAATTTATATGGGGTTGTAGGGGATACGTTCCTAGCTGACAAAAAAAAAAAGAAACCGTGAATACGGAATGGTAATTTATATGGTATTATGAGGGATACGTTCCTAGGTGACAAAATAAAAAAATCAATATAATTGAAGTTTTTGAACATTTTGATTAATTATCTTAAAACTTAGGCAATGGTTTGAAGAATTTTGTAAGTTTCTCTTGCTTGGGAGTTTTTAAAAGCTCCTTCAATTCAAACTGATACGCACCAGTCGCATTACCAATTTGCCTCTTAAAAATAAGACTTCGTTCCATAGTCGGATCAATGTTCATAAAGAAATCGCCAAGCTCATTTGCCATTCCTAAAATTTCACTAAGACTTTTCAAATTATATGTCACCTTTCCAGTACTTGTTGAAGCCTCTTCTTCAATGGGCGGTTAATTAAACATTTACTCCAGTCAAATCTTCATTCTGCGATTCAAGCATTTCCTGAATGTCACTTGATTTTATCTGCTCGAACGCATCTCGTTCTATTCCATTCGCGATTTCGGCTATGTTTGGAGTCAAAGTTTGAGCTCGCACAGATTTTTCGTCATTTTCCGCAGTCAGAGTAGTCCACAGTTTTTTCCAGCAGGACTTCAATGTGTGTGGCTTCAGTTCTTCCAATGATTCTTTTATGTTTACGTTGCATTTTGCTATGTCAAATTTCTTCCAGCATTCCATAACATTCATATTAGGATTACATTCTATATTAACCAACATGATATTGGTTCGTCTAATGTAATAGAGCTGAAAAGGCCTGGATTATTCCTTGGCCCATAGTTTGAAGCAAAGCCGTCGTGTTGAGAGGTCAAAATGTCACTTTTATGTTTGGATGCATAGTTTCAAGTTCGCGAGAATGACCTGGCGCATTGTCCAAAACTAGAAGTGCTTTAAAGTCTAAATTTTGCTTTTTTAAATAATTTTCAACTTCAGAAACAAAACAATTCCAGAACCAGTCACAAAAAATTCGCGAATAAAGAAATTTATATCCGCGAATATGAGAATTGGGACGCATTTTTTTAATCCGCGAATGAAGGAAGCGCGAATAAAGAGCTTTTACTGTATTAGATTATATTGAAAAGTCTGGGCTGTTTTCCGTGGTTTCGACCTTCTTTTTGTAACTTGCTCTTTTCAAATAATTCCAAACTGTAATGTGGTTAACATTTAGCGGCTCCGTTACCGCTCCAGACAGTTTGCGTGCCTGTCATGCTTCATAAGTTGCAAAATTTGATCGACTTTCAGAGTCCCTGCGCTTCTTTGACATATCAATTTTCGGAACAGAATTGACCACTCCTGGGTCCTTCGTTCGCTTTATATATATACCATTCTCATTAATTAACCTCCGTCACTACCCTGATCTATTGACGATTGCGTACGTGGGCGTTCTACTAAATTTGAGGAATTTAAGAATTTTGTGGCATATAATTCCCCGATTTTTTCATTTTGAACTTCTAATAAGACAACGCTTTAGGTATGCTCGTGTGTCAATTAAGAAGGCAAAAAAAAAGTGATGAAGAGGTGTTGAAGTTGATTGACTGTCAAACTGAAAACAGATGCTAATGCAAGCAGAGAGATCGTCTGCAATGAATTAAGAAAAATATTAGAAAATCTTGGAAGAATCCATTAAGTGTGAATATATAAAAAGCTTTGTTCGGTACACTGCAAAAATAAAGCAAATTAAAGATTTATGAAATGTTAAGAAAAAGTATAGAAGAGTCTCCATCATTGCTGGAAATATATTGTTTCATATTACTGAACGACTAAAAATTTATGAATTTTGTGCATCCTCCATGCCATCATTTGCCTGGCCAACTGATATTCATCAATGAGTAGTTCGAGCATTATTTAAAGCAGGTAACTCAGTGCAGAGGATAGGATTTTAATTTTTCAAATTTTCTTTTAAATTTAATAGTTATTGTTTTTACAGTACAATTTATGAAACAAGCTATAAACGACAGAAGCGCTTCCGACAGTGTATCACGCACATCGTTACTATATTGTACAAAATGATTTTCTTTTTATCCTCTGTTTATTATCAAATTGCTTTTATTTAACATCAAAAAATGAATTAATTATTAATTAAATTTATTTAATTTAGCTTACCCATTAAATTTTTTTAAACTAATTTTTTTTATTATAATAAATTCTCATTCCTTTTGTTAATTAAATTAATTAATATGATGTATTTCGATTATATTTGACTCCTTTGATCTTGACTGGTGAGGTGAGATAACTCGCTTACACACACTTACACCTAAAAACCCAGTAACATTGTATAAATTCTGTAAATTCTATAGGGCAATTAATCCCACCATTTTTTGGCGAGCTAGCCTAATTTACTTTCCCGTGCCATTAAAATATGCTACAAATTCTCTTTGGCACCTACCGCAAATGTGTATGAAAATAATTGACTCCTCATTAAATGTACACAAGATTTATATACATATCGTTAAATCTGCCACTGATGTCAATCACAAATAAAAAGTAAGAAATGCTTAAGAAAAATATTTAGTTTAATTAACATTTATAAACGTCCACAAACTGGAATGATAAAATGTTAAAGTGATTCCAGCTACAATTAAAGAAAAGAAAAAGGACGTTAACATATGAATACAATCATGCAAGAAAATATAAATCACAAATTCTTTAAGTCAACAAAACCTTAAACAAAATCTCCACTGTTATCTAGTATCCCTGCAATTTAATGTCATTGGAAACTCTGTGAACTCTTATTAATATCATTTCTAAAATACACAATGACAACAATAATACCACAAAAGCATAAAAAACCTTAGTTTCAACGAAGTTTTTTTTTGTTTCTATGTTAACTGCCATAATTTAAAACATACGTTATAACATTTTACCATCAAAAATGTATATGAAGAACAACACCAAACAGTGAAACCAATTATTCGAATCCAGCAGCAAAGCCATGTGTAACCGAGGTCAATATTATAACGCCAACATTTTTTGATTGAAGGAACTTCAACAACCCGTACACAACATTGGTGCCAACAGGTTATGTATTCGATTTTTGTTCTATTATGAGTATTATGAAGTATTTATTTTTTTATAACATAATTATTTATATATGTATAACATAATTATTTCGATTATTAGTATTTAATATAGTATATAATATTTCGATTATTAGTGTATAACAGTGTAAGTGATATGAACACTTCTTTTGCTATTATAAAGGAAAAACAAGTAAAAAAGAAAATATCACTATATTTTAACGAATTTAAACGAATGAGTGCAATAATAAGATAAAAAGTGTAGTAAATTCTGTTTAATTATGAGAAGAAAGTAGGCTTTGAGGTGTTCTCGGATAAAAACTTCGGGTCTCTCCAATGCTAAATTCTTGGCGCCGAAAGAAAAGGTTAGAATTTCGCCCGTCTGATAAAACGGCAACCACGTGCAAATTCTGTGGTATAATCATTCTAGTCCGTGAACAATTTATAGAACACCTCCCAAATCTAACGAACGAGCCAGCTACGACACGATTATCTCAAAGGAATCCGTTCCTTTTCAAGTGGCGACGAAGAGTCGCCCTAAACTTTGCGTAAACAACAGCTTTATACCTCGGAGGACTAGCAGGAAAAATTTTATTTTGTTTCATATAAAAATAGCGCCCAACGTTAGACCCGAACCAACGTGGGGCATCTCTAGGAGGATGATAGGTAACTTGTGCCGCTGCAGATAAAATCTAAAATTTACTATTAATTATCTACAACATAAGTTTTGGCGCTTGTTTCCACTAACTTTTGTTGTCTTTTTTTCTTCTGAACTTTGGAAAGATTTTTCGTTGATCAGCTAAAGAAAATTCGTTGGCTCAAAAGCCACTGAAGTTTTAGACATTTCCGTGAAACTGCATATTATATATATGGTTGTATCCTGTAATATTTGTTAACAGATACAAACCTCTCACTCGTAAGAAAATCATTCACATTGGAAAGCGTTTGTTATGGTTTCAGGCTTTTTTTTGTTAAGGTGGAGGAAAGGAGATAAAATTCAACAATAGCAAAAGAAAAAGTATATAAAAAAATGGTAGAAACACACTTTTAAATAATCGTGTGACTTGCACTATTTATTTATAGGTGCTACGATCTTCTTATCTTCAACCTTCTTACATTTGATGTCACTGAATAAGTGCATTGAAAACTTAAATGACAAAATGTTAGAGAAGAAAAAGTATAATTGCGATAAAAAGTTTAAACGATCAAATGAATTTAGAAATAAAAAAAGGGGATTTGGAAGTGAAAATTATTAAAGAAAACAATAGAAACAAATTAATTTAATTAAGTAGAACGTAAATAGAGTATAAAGAAAACAAACTTTCTGGAATGATACATCAAACATGCTCATATTTGCAATATTACTATAAATAATAGTTCGTAAGTTAATAATTGACATTTAGAAGAGAAAACTGTATGAAAATTTTGGTCACTTGTAATAAGCTACAAAATGGAAGTGTGTAAAAGAAAAACATTTGTTTGAGAATAATTGTTTCAATTACAATTTACACACTTAAAAATTGGTAAATTGGAATAAAAATTGGTGGAAGCACTTAAACATTTAGTCTAGTTTAGTTTAAACATTTTGTAACGTCCGCGAGTAAAATTCAGGGGAGGGGGTTGGTCAGTCTGCTTTTACCGCAAGATTCACAATAACGGCATGCCGTTATATGACATCGCGTGATTTTGCGGTTTGTTCCTTCTCTTTGGCAAGAATAGCGGCTAGCCGCTAGGTAGCAACGCAAAAGAAAAAGAGAAAAAAAAAGGAAAAAATAAATCATGCGAAGAGATTAGGTTTTGCCTTAATTGATTTTTGTCTGCTAAGGGGAGTCGCGTAAGAACAGCCAAACAGCGCAACATCGTCAATTCCGCAGATCTTTTTCAAATCGCATCTCAAGTTATAACTCTAAAATAAAAACTTTGTAAAGAATATGTTTAATAAAAATATAAAAAGAAAAAAACACAGTATGTTGTAAGTTATAGACGTTTTTACACATAACAAAAACAAAGTTAGTGGCACCTAAGAGGTATTGTGTCATAAACGCACGTACGAGCAAAAATGTTTTGATACAGTACATACACGAACAGTTTGATCTATTTACCATATGAGGCATTGAGCGAGATAAGAGCTGAGAAAATTTCGAAATAAAATATTAAAGAAAAGGAAAAAAAAAGGGGAAGAAATGTTTTAAATAACTCAGGTGAAAAGCGGAAGGATATATCTTTGTAATAAGAAAAGAAAAAAAAAGAAAAATGTATAAGAAAAAAGGTATACGGAATTGGTGGTACTACAAAACTACAACGAAAAAGATAAGCCTAATACGGCATTGAGTATTTGTTAATAACATTCTTAAAAAGAAAACAAAAAAGAAATTTTCAAGAGAAGAGAATTTCAAAGTTTTTCTACTGCTTTACTTTTCTTTCTCTTATGGTTTGAACGAAGAAGTAAACAAATGAAATCTAACAAATATTAAGATCAGCACTTTGTAAGAAATATAAAAAGACACGATATGTGTATATGTGAATATAATTGCAAATATTAGACGACCTTTTTACCATTACTCAGTCATTAAATGGACATACTTATGTACATGTTGAAAGAAATAAATAACATATATATTTATATGGGTATATAAATTAAATACCCATACCCTTAATTACAACTAACAGCACTAAGTGATCCAGTTTTTTTTAACACATATAAGTGCCTTTATATCATTAACGAGAAACAAAACGAATCAGAAGCTTTCTGCTTTGTAAAATTGTCAAAATTTGTAATAAACCAAAAAACAGTGATAATAAAATACTTGCAGTTTTATTACTACGGTTTGCTAGGAGCACGTATGTAAAACGGAACACAAAGCTATCAGTGAATTTGCCCATGAAATGAATCAAGATATGAAGAAGTGAAACATTCCAAAGAAACTAGCATACTTAAGGTGAAAAACTAGGAACATTTACAACGTTTGAGAAGAATTGCTAATGAATTGATTCTCGAGCAAACATGTAAAAACAAAGAAAAGTTGTAAAAGAAAAGCTGGAGGGTGTTTTAAAAATATTTGATAAAACCACTGCTTATGACCACACCATGTTCTGTTACTACCACTGAAAAAGGTGCTTACAGGAGGAAGGGTAAGAAAGCGTAGCGGTTCTGTTCGTTTGGACAAAATGCGGTAAGGGCCGGGGCTGCTACTGAATAAGGAAAGCGCAGGTATTTACCCTCTTTTTTTTGTTGGTATCTGTTTACATATGAACCGCGATGAGCGGCTAAAGTGAGCGTGCTACCGCAATAGCTAGGTGAGCGCTTGAGGAAAGGTAGGGGGACATTAGACGAATACAGATGGACGAAGAAAAGACCAACGGATGACGTCCCGGACAGACGACATAATTGTATAATGGGCGTAGAAGGCCTTTTGTTTCATTTTTTTTTATTTCTTTTTACCAGTTATTTTGGTTTTATTAATAGTTAATGTTTCCTTTTGTGATGCGGAATTACGGGCCGGGTGCAGCTGCCCTACCGATCAAGAGCTAGGTCGCGATACCAAAAAAATTGCGTTACAAATGGCGCCCAACGTGTGGCCAGTTAAGCGGTTTTTTTTTTCAGACTATACCATACAGCTGCACACGTCTGTACCGCTCGCGCACAAAAATTAAAACATTACAATTTTAGTGATACAAAGAAAATAGAAAAGAACGTAATATACAAAATAAACGCAAAAATCGTACTTAAGAACAAAAAGATAAGAACAGAAAAGAAAATGTACTGAAAATTCAGTGTGGAACCTGCTAAAATAACATAGACCAAAGACGAAAATTCAAAACCAAGCGGTCACTGGATTAGTATATGTCTTCTTTTTTTCTTTCTTTGAAAGTTCAAAAACAATTTTTGTTCAAGAAAAAAAGGAAGAATCTTAATACAAGAAAACAATTGTACGAAGATCTTCTTGCTTACAATTATTAATACTATTAATAAATCCCTTAACGTGTAGCCGTTTGTGGAGTGTCCGTGAGACAACAATTTAAAACCCCCCATATCTTCTGAACTAACTAGCTCAGCAATGACGAGTGCATCCCTCTCTACAGCCTTCCGTGGCACTTAAATGTGGCCCTAAAAATGATCAAGTCCCGAGTTGAATAATTAGACAGAGAGTGAGGACTTTACAGACGTACACGATTGTCGTGGAATCTTTTAATTTTTTATTCTTTTTTTTCTCCTTTTGTAGTTTTCACTGAACATAGATTGCTTATTTACACCATGTACTGTGAAAACAATAATAGGGTGCAATAGAATATCGGTGAGAAATGTTTACAATGAGTTCATATGACACTCATTGTTTATGAAACTTTATGTTTGTTTACTTTACTTATAAGGGTGATTCGTCAATTTGTGCTTTTTATTAGGATGGTCCTTAACTCTTCTCCCTTTAGAACCGATTGTCCTCAATAGAGATTAAAAATACTGAATGCCGTTGAACTTCAATAGGGTTTTATGAACCTTTCGATCCACAGTTCTCAAAAGTGTGTCGTCGGATCGGACTTGTTCCATTATTGAGTTATTTACTATTGTTTTGCTACTATTTTTCCTACTTTTACAGGCTAGGATTATGATCATTATTGTGATCCCGATTACGAATCCCCAGGTTGAGTATTGGTGGATAAAGGGCTCTGTCTGTAGATGCGATATTAACCTGGTATTGTTGATTTGAAATTCGTCTAGCATTTGCAGAGAGACGAGACGTTTGCGCTTCTTCTCTTCAGGCATTAACTGAAGTATGGAAAGTAGTGCTTTTTAGGTGGGTATTTCCTTGAATATGCAGGTCTTTCCATTAACACGAATTGAAACGTTATGGAACCTTATTAGGAACGTTCCGTTAAGGAGTTGTTGTTCCGTTTCTACCTCGAGGGTGCCGGAAAACTCGTTTACTATAATTACACCGGGAGATGATTCATCTGTAATCGGAAAGTGCTGACTGTTTACAATATTGCAAATGGGTTTTTTACTATTTACTAAGTTTGGAATACAAGTAGTGTTTGTTATGTTAATAAGGTCTTGCCTTTTATAAACAAATAGATTTTGATATGATTAACATTTATTAAGTATCCTGAATATCTCGTCCTTCGACTTTATGATGATTCGTGATTAAAGACCAGTAGCCATGTTATCATTTCTTTTCACGGCTTTTAGAAGAATAGTTTCGTACGAATTAGTCAATATTTTTATTTCAGATAGATTTAATGCCTCTTCTATTGTTTTAAATAGTATTTTCTCTCTATTTATTGCTCCTATTGATACCTGTATTTCCTCCTCAGATAAAATAAGTGAGTTTATTACTGCGGTCTTGGCCCAATGTAAGGCGTGGTTTATATTCTCCAGTTCCGCTTTAAGGTTTTTTACTTGGTATTGGGTATCGGAAATTAATTTTTCTTTATTATTATTTTTTCCAGATTTAAATTCTTCTAGCAAGCTGTTAGTGATCTTGGTTATATTGTTATACCTACTATGTTTCAAGGGCTCGGGCGTCGTAATAAATTTTCGATTTGACCCATTTCATGCTTGAGATAAGGGAATAGAGAGTGAACGCTGTTGTTGTCGACTATCTTTCCCAATTCAGTGATTTTTGTTTCGTATTCGTCCAAGTCAATTACGTGGATTAATTTGAAGTTTCCAGTTTGTATCCGTGATTGTCCGGTACGAATGGGTACTATTTGTGATTTGGAGAAGTCCAAAATTTGTATGTTACCGCTAATTATCCCAATCGAGAACATTAATACAATGGGTTTTACCATAATTGATGACTCCTTTACCTTCTATCCGCTTTTCGATCCTTTGTTTCCAGTTGCTGCAGCCTTTGCTCCTTCGGCTTGGCTGCTCCTCGGACTGGTGCTGCCTTTTGGTGATTTCTACTTGGGGGCCTTGCCGCTTACGGTGCTGCTTGAAGTCGACCAGAACTTACGACGGGTTTCTTAGAGCTTTTCTTATCACTTGAAATTTTTAAATTTTTAGTTTATTTTTTCTCTAAGTCCTTTTACTTATTAGAACTTCTGAATTTTGTTTTATAAAATTATTGCTTATTAGAACTTTTGAATTTTATTTTATAAATTTATTATCTCTTTTTTTTAGGTTTAATAGAATTTATTTTCGCTTAATTTTTCTTTAAATTTGAAACCCTTCGATTAAAAGTCTTTTACCACCGTAGTCCGCAGTGTCCCGGTTCTTCCTTTTCTGGAAAACTGCTCGGGCGCCAGTTATATAAGTTTTTTTTATTTATTTAGGTTTATTGGGTTTATCATTTCTTTCTTTTGATTAATTAATTAAAACACAATATTTTCATTCCCTATTTTATTTAACTAATTTTATTTTCAGGAACTTTGGTGTTACAGCTGTTTGCAGTTTGGCAAAAGACTTTTCTTAACCAACCATCTTAGAGGAAACCTCGGGTTATCCAATTATCGACAGCCAGCACTTATGTTTATAGTAGGGTGCAATAGGATATCGGTGAGGAATGTTTACGATGAGTTCATATGACGCTCATTGTTTATGAAACTTTATATTTGTTTACTTTACTTATAAGGGTGATTCGTGAATTTGTGCTCTTTATTAGGATGGTCCTTAACTTATATTATTATCAGAAATTTAAGAGGTTTATTTGCAGCAATGGAAAACATCCACGTAGTCGTTGCATTTGCCTTTAATAAATATCGCAGCAGATGCTTTGCTTTATTAAAATTTATTTGATTGCGCTTAACATTTTTACTGAAAGGAAGCCTATTTATCGCAACCAATTAATTTGATTTGATTAATATATTCTCTCTAACTAGGGCACTAATTATGTATGGAACTAACTTCATTTCATTTTTGACAGACAAAAGTGCTAAAAACGCTCTCTTAAAATTGTTGTTTTGACTTTGTATGAGTTTTTTACAGCTGGGGGTAATCACGTAGTTAAAAGTTAGAGGTAATCATATAAAAAAGCGACAATCGCCAAGGGAATCTAATTATGTGGGAAAATTTTCTAGTGATTGTTGCGAAATGCGCTCTCTTAAATTTGGCAGTAATAAAGTTGCTCTCACTGAGAACAAATTTGTGTTATTATTGAGTATAAGCTAGGCAAAGTTACCAAAAATCTTTCTTTTTCTCTGCGTTTGTAAAAAAAAAACAGTTGCAAAGGAAAAATACAAACAGTTGTTAGAAATTGAATTATTAATTCAAAAATTTATATAAATTGAAAAAAAGATAGTATGTCCGAAATTATATTTGCGAAGGAAACGAAAAAAAAATTTGATAAAAACAAGTATAATTTACTTTTAAATATCAAGGTAAACTAATATTATTATTATATTTTTTCTTTTTGGATGTCGAATTAAGATGAAAAATAATCTAAATATAATCTAATACAAATTCTACATCTTTTTATATTCATTCCACTTTGTTTTGTTTGTTATTGTTCTTATTAAGTAGTTTGTTTATACAATGCAAATAAACGTCAATTTGGCTCTCAATTTTTACGTTTCTTTCAGTTACAATGGAAAATTCGAAGGGAAGTATTTGAAACCTGGCAGCGATAGTACCTGATAAGCCCCTTAGCGATAATCGATTATCTCCCAAAAAAAGCCCGGCGATAATCATCTGGTGACATGATTACCCACCGAAGCTAAATTTTTCATATATGATTACCCCCTGCATTCATAAATGAAAAAATCTGTAATTTTAAAATAGAATACATTCCAAACAGTACTGTTTACTTAAAGACAACTCAACCAACGCAAAATATTTGAGATATGTCAAAAGTAAGTAAATTAATTAACATTTTTTGGTTTTTTACTCCGATTGCCTGATTAGTAACCTTAATTCGTCAAAACTTATAATCAATGCTGCGTCATCAATCTTTGCATACGACATCAGTGAGCGCATAAAGAGAATCTGCATGTCCCAGATCATACGTTTTGTCTTTACTTTAGAGTTGTTGGGGTCTGGAGGTTCTCAATAGCGATTTTTAGTTAAGCATTCCATGCAGCACCCTTGTTCTGTTTGTATCTTCTTGCTCAGAATGTAAAACCACAGAAAGGTGTGCTAATTTAATAGCTTTGCTTCTATTGCATTGAATGTTGCATTGAAATACTCAACAGAAGTACTATTTTTGTACCCTACACCACTTGTGGTATAGAGTATGTTAAGTGAGTGCGTAACACGCATGTAACACGCAGAAGGGCTTAAGATAGACTCACCTTTTATTGTATCGATCGATTCAGAATCGTACTCTGAATTGATTTAAGCCACAACCTTCCTGTGCTCAAGCTACAGCTTGCAATTTTTAAGATATTTTCATGAAATTTGGCATACTGATGTGTTTTGACCCAAGGACGGACATGGTGCATCCAATTTTTCGCCACTCCCCATATAACGCCCTATTTTGAAATATCATTATATGGGAATGGGAAATGGGGCATTCGAATTTTTAAAATTTCTCGGCGAACGTGGCTAAGTAGTAGTAGTTCGGCATTCTAAATTGGTATGAAAATTTTGGACATACTGGAGCAATTTTAAATACCCTATCATATAAAAAAATTAAAGACAAAAAAGTATAATTTTCAATGCTTTATGATTTATGATTATATCATAATTGTAATTCAACATAAAACAAGTAAGAACATTATAGTCGAACAAGGACGATCACTAAATACCATACAATACATAGTCTAACACAATTCTTACTTTTGTTACCGAGCAATATAAAGGCATAAAGGCGTTCAAACGTTTACGCTTGAGCTTGCAAAATGCGGAAATTCAGGACTCAACTTTTGCAGCGACCGCAGCTTATTTTCATGATGGCGTAGACGTTTCACTAGAGCTCTCCCAGTTGACGCCAATAAGTGCGATAATAAGATCCAGCATATCTTCTACACTTTCAAATTGAATTGTAATGAAATAAGATATAAGGAATAACAATTTTATTACCCTATATAAAAAAATCAAACGATTAAATCGTGCTCGATAGGTCCGCGTATACCTTAACATCACTCGTTAGGGAAGATCGCCTCTCGTTTGCTCGTCCTATTTTCCTTCTCAGTATGGCTGACGATGAGTGCAATAGTGGAGACCTAACAGGCATCAGCGTCAGAGCAGAAATGTAAACTGACTTCCTCTGTCCTAAATAAATGCGGACAACGGCGAGTGCAAAGGTAGAGACCAAACACTGTCGGGATAGAAATGTCCCTAATCTTATAACAATAAGATTCTAAACTAAAAAGCAATTGTAGACGATCGTCTCCACTTTGTGGCTGAGTATCACCTTACCTGTATAAGGCCGGTCATCAGTATTTGTATTCGAATACAAGTGCATGACATTCTAAATAAAATGATCCTTCTTTAGACCGCCAAGACGGGGAAATGCTTATAAATGAGATGAATACACGGTCCTAATATTAAGTATGTATTCATGGAGGTTTCCAATGAGTATTATGTGTTTACGTATTGTGAGGACCCAAAGTTGTCCCCCGTTTTGGACACACGGGTTCTCCGTAAATAAGCTAGAATAAGAATAGAGTAAGCTAGCATAAGAATAGCATAGGCATGGCATAAGAATAGAAAAGACATAGAATAAGAATAGATTAAGAATAGAATAGCCTAATTTAAGCGTAGGCTAAGGATAGGTTAAGAGTAGAGAAATAAAATAGGTTGAAGGGAGTGGCGTTTGAGTCTTAGACGTAGGAAGTCGACGTTCAGCGGTGAGAAAAGAAAGTAAAGGGTAAGTGAAATCTACAAAATAAAGACCCCTGCAACCAATAAATATTCTTGTAATTCCTTCCCTGGGCCGCTGAGCTGCCCCAGCCATAAGGAAAGGGACGAAACGTCCTCACAGTATGTATGGTGTAGAATAAGCACTGGACTTTTACATCAAACTTTTAAAAAGTACCTTAAATCGTATAAAAAATTAACAAAAACTACGCTATTTAGTGGATCTAGACCACTGGAGTTTTCATGAAACTACCGGCGGATATAGCGATAATCAATTAATTAAAACTGATTTGGCAAAATTATGGATAAATTGCGTATGAGTTTGGAGAAAATGAACAGGGTAAGTTTTTATATTTACATATAGTTTGTAAAGTAAATATAAGTTTTATATGTGGTATAACTATAATAATTCGTGATTGTTGTGCGGATATCCGAAGTTCGTGATTGTTGTGCGAATGTCCGCAGCTAGTTGGTCCCCAATCAATTTTTTCTGCAAGTAATCTTCTACGTCTTTCAGTTCTTTTTTCAGCTCTGTCCATATGTCGATGCTGATGGTTCCCCGATGGAAGACGTATGTGAACTTCGTAATTATCGTGGTTAAGTCGCAGATATTTTGCGCTTTTCCATCATTGTCTTCAAATTCTTCGTTGTCGATTGCCGCTTGGAGTGCCGCGAACTGCACATCGCCCATCGTCTGCCTCGAAAGGGCTAATCCCAATGTCTTGCTGTAGGCCGGCATACAGCCTCTCCGTTGCCAGCAAGAAGAACTGCGCGGTCTCATTTCTGACACTATCGACAAGACATTGACGTCAAAATGGTTTTTGTCTTCCCCCATTTTATTTAGCATTGCTTTCACTAAATGGGGATAGTGGTACAAAAGCCGGATGCAATGTGTGCTGCCGTCTGCCCGCTTTCTATTGTATACGTTGTTTTGAAATATTCGGGTATGCGGTATGTTTGCTCGATTTCGATCGCAGACGACCGCCCTCACGTCCAGCCCCATCTCTTCAGCTGCTTTGATGTTTTCTTCCAACACCGGCCCCATTTTCTGCTGACTTGTTGTGCGGGGATAATTGTTCAGCAGTACGTTGAATGGAGTGAGAAGACTACGTGCTGCGAAGACCAACACACTTTGGTGTTCCATTGTCTTCGTTTTCTCACCCTTTTCGAATCCATAAAATTTTTCTTTCGCCAGACGGATATCTTCTTTAGCAGCTTTTTCACGTGATAAAAGTCTCCTCATGGTTTTAGCTGCCTGCTTACATCCCAGCTCTTCAGCAGACCATACACATACGGTAAGAGCGGTATGGGCCAACCCTGCCCCAAGTTTTTTGAAAGCATCTCTGACTGTTAGTAAAGTCCTTATAAACGCATTCTGAATAGTTTTAGTAAATTTTTAGAGACCTGCCGTTCGATTTTCGCATATTTTTGAATATTTGGTGTTAATTTTTACATATATTCGTACAGGTGGTTTATAAAATTAGCAATCTTTTATTTAATTGTATGAAAAAACAGCATTTATCTTCCCTTAAACGCATATTTCTTGGCTTACCCTGTATGGCGCGATGATTGCTTTGATATAATATATGTTCTGTATATGGGTGTACTAAGCATGTAAAATATTTGTATATATATGTATTTGTTTTGCACGGGAAAACAAAAACAGATGGAGCGGCAAAATGAGGTGTGCCCGAGTTTGCACGTCACAAGTTGTTAAAAAAAAAATGCATTTTAAAACACTTTATACTCTTTATAGATAAATGCTTATGTTAATGCGTAAATATATAAAATAACAACAAAAAGACAAAATTCAAAGTTTAAGGTCAAAATAAAAATACTGAATGAAAATTTAGTCGGCTTGATCTGAATTTTAACTTTCGACTTCACGCGATCGAGTTAACTAGTTCTTTTCCATGGCCAGCTGTAATTTGCTATCACAAAACGGCCTAAAGTCATCTTTAATCTCCGCTAACGCTTCTTGACTTTGAAATTTTTTTCTCATCGTAACGTTGACTATATTTAACGTGCCCCCGAAGAATATTTTAGAGCTCAGAGCTTTTCCAAACTTTTTTATGCTCCCACTTTGGTTTCTTACTTGGCCTCGCAATATATCATGTTATGACTTCTAAACATTTATAAAAAACCAACAATTTTACGTTACGATTGCATTTACGGCTGCGTGATTTTGTTTTTATTTACGTTTGTATGGCTTCGTTACTTTTGTATCGTTCTATTTTCACGAATTGAATTTCGTATGATGAAAACCATACATAACACTCAACAAAATGGGTTTCAAGGAACGCCTTCTAAATGAAAGCTAACTAAAAGATACATAATCAGGGCATAGACTTCACAAAACTGCTTTTCCCAACTTTTACAGCACATAAATCAAATTTTATACACTATATTGTATGGTATTTGAACTTTAAATCTAGATCTTTTATTGTAAATATGAAAATTAATGGTGTAACCTCTGCATACTTTTTGTATGCTTATTATAAACGGTTCATATGGATGAAAGATAAATGTTACCAACTCCCGCTGCGACATTCTCAAACCAGAGTCCTCAGTTGCTCTCTGACCATTTTTGAATGAAGTTTCCAAAAATAACCGAAATTTAATATCGTTAGCGATGCGATCTCTAAAGCATATAGGAGTTAATATGTTAACTTTCGGCCTTTCCCATGCAGATATTAAACGATCATCATAATTAAAAAGTGAATAATCCAAGTAGGGACTCGTAGAGAAACTTTGCGAAGTAATGGGTAATGTTGAGTTAAAACGTGAAGCAGCTTCCAACTGACCGCCCGGTATTGACGAAATTGCTCTAAGGAAGAACATCTTTGCTTTAAAAATTCTTTGATCTTCATCAGTAAGGCACTTACAAATCAAAAGCAGCCCGAAAATAAACGTTGTTGTTAGGAGAAGATGACGGTAACTGATTTTGGAGCGATCGAACATTACGAAAATCGTCACAAAAATTGCGCAGAATGTATAGTAATTGGACAGAGTTTTTAGGAAATATTTTTAAAATAGTTTGTTCTGAAATATTGTATATTACGTATAATGGAAACGAGATTTTATTTTTATTTAACGTATCTGCCGAAGATCGCTCTTCTGTCAATAGAGTTGGCCGACTTTCATAGCGCATAAAGATATTGTTATTGTCCAGCAATTGCATTTTGGAAATTAACATCCGTTCAACCTTAGAAAAAGGAAACGTTTTAAATGTAGCCCTTCGACTAGTATTTGCTTCGGAATGCAGACGTTCTGCTATATGAGACTCATGATAATTTAAAAAGTTTACAAACCTTCCAATAACAGGCAAATACTAAATTTGTAATTCCATTTATAACAATTTATAACAGTTGTCGCATTGTCGTAACTAAGTCGTTTTGTAACATTGTTGTGTGTGATAGAAAACTTAAAAATGGCAAGACACAGGTACAATTCAAGCGTGAGAATTCACGCTTTGCAAATATTAACATGTCGATTCCCCCACCCCCCTTCATATATTTAACATTTCATGTGTGTTCGTAACTTACGTGCGAAAAATTGAAGTAAAAATCCTTCAGCTTTTTCAATCTGATCGATTTGTCTTCAGTTTCCATTATATTTCGATACATGTATGATAATATTTTTTGTTTCAGATGTGACAGTGGCAAGGTATCAAAACTCTCAGTGCTGATATGATAAACACAGGAACTTGGTTGTTGGGTACTTAGAATTCTTTCTCGGTCCAGATCACTTCCAAATGGTCCCAAGGTAAAAAGGCGTTTAAATTTCCCGTTCGAATCTATTTGAGTCAAATCTATGCACTGGCGGCAGTTTGATAGGATAGCAAGAGTATGCTCATACACCGAAACACTACGATTATGTGACAACATAAGAGAATCGTCGTTATATATTAATTTGTCGCTAACAATGCCTGACTTCAAATTCACTAAAAAAAATGTGTAATTGAAGTGATCTATATCATCCCATAAGTCGGCATATTCCACTAGTCTTTTAAAAGAATCAAACGAAGAATATGATTCGGAAACAGCCGCCAACAACACAAACGTACCGTCTCTAAAAAATGCACTGAACTCCCTATTTATATGTGATTTAAATGGTCCACTTTGTTTTACAAGCCGTAGACAGTAAACTCTTTTTAACATCCGCTCAAAGATGCACTGTCTTATATGTAAAGAGTAAAGGCTACTATCAGAGGCAGTAACACACTCTCCTTGTTGTGTTAACAGCAAATCCATAACATAACCGACACCTAGAAGAAGAAAAATGCTAATGAATTCAGTGATTTCTACTCAGAAATTCGAATAAAAACCTGAAAATGACCTTGATATTTGAAGACTTCCAAATGACACTGATCATAGGAAAAACCGAGTAGTAGTTGACCATCAGGAGTAAATTTACGCAAATATACTAAAGGCTTATCCACATTTTGGATTGTTAACGATGGCGTTATGGATTTGTAAAATTCTCTTTGATAATTAAGATATTGAGACGCTGAGGGATGACGTTGGCCTCTAGGATGCCAACCAGAAGCGCGATTAATTAAATGATGGTAAAGATTCTGCGATATCATTTTTATTTTTGTTTAACAAATGGTGGCAAAATTTGCATTCTTTCTTCTTTCCCTTCTTCTTCTTGAATATTCAGCGAGTCAATGATAGATGATAGCCCTGGTATAAAAAAAGGCGAAATGTGAACACAAAGTTTTTCAGTCTCAGATGACTGTGAATCGAGGTTGATTTCAGGCCCGCTTTGGGTTAACATCAGAGTCTTCTATTTGCTTGTTGACGTTAGTAATAGCCTTCAAGTCTCGCAAGTGTTGCATCCGGCATTATATATATTTTTATTTATTTTCCAAAAATTAAATCGAAATGTCACATATTAGAAATGGGCTATAACAATATTAGCAAGTTACCTAACGCCATTTAAAATGCGAAAGTTGTGAATAACGAATCTGATGGGAATGAATGAGATTTATTGGTAACTATCACGACCCGCGCACACTAGCATTTTTTTATTGCTGATATACAAACGCTTTTCAGTTGTTTTAGTCAAGGAAATCTTACTAAAATATTCTGCTTTTAATGAAACAATTTTTCCCATAAATCGAATATTTCTATTATCCCTATATCAAGATATTGTCGTTAAACTTAGCAATATTATTTAGCATATGTTTATACGCACTTCTTGGCCGCTGAATCTGCTGAATAATACGATGGTATCAATGTGGACAGGTCTTCGAATTTTGTTACTTTAGAGAGTAAGTAAATGAGCGAACTTCGAATTTTGTTGCTTTAGAGAGCAAGTAAATGAGCGACCACTTGTTAGAATGTACTTTAAACGTACAAATGTTTGGGTGGTTCTGTTGCTTGAGTGTTTTTTTTTTTTATTTCGCCTTAAATCATATGGTTCATATGGTTTTCTTATTTGTTGCTTTTGTTTCAACTTATAAACGTCACTTGTTCAGTTGCTTTCTTCATTTTTTCTTGTGATTAGAGAGTTTGCGGATTACGTTTTTTTTTTTCTCATATAAATTTCAATCTTAGAAAATTCAAACTCGTACAGTAATTTGTTTTGAAATATAAAGAATGTAGGATTTAGTATAATAGAGAAAAATGCCATTTAGCGAATTTATAAGCAGTTTGTCAGATAACCCTTATTTCGGGGCTGGATTTGGTTTATTCGGAATTGGCGCTGGTGCAGCTATATTACGTAAAGGATTGCAAGGAGGTATTATATTATTTCGACGTCATATGATGATTACCTTGGAAGTACCATGCCGTGACAAATCGTACCAGTGGCTTTTGCAATGGATTACCTTGCGAGGAGCGCGCGAAACGCAGCATCTCAGTGTAGAAACATCTTTCGTTCAAAAAGAAACTGGCAAAATTGAAACAAAGTATGAATTTATTCCCAGCGTTGGTAGGCATCTTATGCGTTATAAAGGCGTATGGATTCAAGTGGAGCGTACACGTGAACAACAAACACTTGATCTTCATATGGGTGTACCGTGGGAGTCAGTAACATTGACAGCATTTGGGCGAGATAAACAACTGTACTTTGATATGCTAGAAGAGGCCCGTCAATTGGCTTTAGATGCTACAGACGGTAAAACAATTGTATATACTTCCATGGGACCCGAATGGAGGCCTTTCGGACATCCCCGTCGTCGTAGACCTATTGGGTCAGTAGTTTTAGATAAAGGAGTCAGTGAACGAATAATAACAGATTGCAAGGAGTTTATAAAAAATTCGCAATGGTATGCGGAGAGAGGTATTCCTTATCGAAGGGGTTACTTGCTGTATGGACCACCGGGCTGTGGTAAATCTAGTTTTATAACCTCACTCGCTGGCGAATTGCAATATGGAATTAGCTTGTTGAATCTTTCGGAGAGAGGTTTAACTGACGATCGTCTCAATCATTTGCTCAATGTTGCACCGGAGCAGACAATAATTTTATTGGAAGATGTTGATGCTGCATTCATTTCACGCGAAGAGAATACACACAACAAATCTGCTTATGAAGGACTCAATAGGGTGACTTTTAGCGGTTTGCTTAACTGCTTGGATGGTGTAGCTTCCACAGAAGCTCGCATTGTTTTCATGACTACCAATTATCTGGAGAAACTGGATCCCGCCCTTATTAGGCCGGGTAGGGTAGACGTAAAAGAGTATATCGGATATTGTTCAGCTCATCAACTAACTGAAATGTTCAAACGATTTTATAATCAACAAAACCTCCCGACGCATGTTCTTGAACAATTTGCAGAAAATGTATCAGCTCTTGGTTGCACCGTCAGTCCGGCACAAATCCAGGGATACTTTATGAAGCACAAATCCTCTTCACCAGAAATTGTAGTTGCAAATGTTGATCAAATACGTGAAGATAGAAGATAGGCCAAATATGTCTACGTCATACACTCGATAATTAGATAAAAAAATTTCTCTAGCAAAGTTGTTCTAATAAAAACTTCGAGCAAAATGAAAATATGGCAAAAGCAACTGTAATTGATAGTTTTGATCTTCGGACCAGCCCGGTTATCCACTTTTGTCATAAACATTTTAAAAGAGACTTTTAAGAAAATACATTTCTATAAAATGAGAATAGTTGCAAATAAACGATGTAAAAATATGGCGCATTACTCTACAAATGTCAGTGTGGACTCAAGAATATGACTGGTATATAATTGCGCGAACTTTCCCCATGGCTTGCTACTGATTTTGCATAAGATATTCGAAGTTCTTCGGCTTATTTACACGTAAACTACGCACTTTCTTTTTGCAATTATGTCTTTGGCGTTTAAAATTCAATACTATTCTCATTGTTGGCAGTTTCATTTGAACATAAACACAAAATATGTTTTTTTAATCTACTACTGTTTTTACGAAAGTTTACTTTGTCCTCGTTTTTTATAATTTTTCATGTTGATAAAAATTATTTTTACACATACCAAACATTTTTTAAAAAGTTATATCGAAAAAACGCGACCGTCCACACACCTAAGTCTTTATAGATTAACTTAAATGAAGCGGACCTATTTTTCTTCCACTTCCTACATAATTCCTTATTTTGGAAAGTCATTATATGACCGGCTGTATCTTGGTGCACGTCCATCGCAAGATGATTTCTTCCTTTTAATTCCGTTGGACGGATATTTCCCAAAAACACTGCGAAAGTTGTAAAAGTAAATAAAACTTTTCGATGCTTCATTACTAACATAAATTTCCTGAAAATCAGTTAGGAATGAACATTAATTTAATGGAATATCTAGCAGACAAGATAATTAATAAAAACATCAGAATGAAATGGGATAGGCGTGAACTGCTTCGAAAAGTTTACGGTAAAGAATTTGCTCCAGCCGGGAGAAAAAGAGAAGTTGAACAGAAGAAATGAGTGGTCGAGAAGAATTGATGTTGAAAGCGCGTGTCTACAACTCGCTCAAACGATTTTATTCATATTGTTCCAACTTTGCAAACGTCCACGGTATTGTAAATTAGCAATCTATTGGTACGAACGTAATCTAAAGAATGTTAGCAAAATCAGAACGAAGAAGATACTTCATATATTACGAAATATAATAGTATGTTGAGCAATGTCAGACTTTGCTTTAGTGGTAATTTGTCGTTAAAAAATATTTGCTTTTGATTTCACTTTAACTTTATTAAACACTTGAGGAAAGAAAGCATATGCTCTCAACGATGATCGAGTGTATCAAAGTTGTATTCATATATTTATAAAATTCAAGTTACAAACATAAATTTATAATTAAAACACTAAAAAAAGATTTTACATTTCATAAATATAAATAACTTTTGAATTTTTTTCTAACGCGGATAATGCTCAAGGTCTTATATAACAGAGAGTGCACTTCACCATTTTATACATTACATCTTTTCTCCCTTTTTCGGAATCCAAAAAAATCTGCCTCACTGCTGGATTTAAATCGCATATAAATACCAATGACTGAATGAATGAAAAAATTAACTAATAAGATATAAAGCAACAAAAACTCAGAATTGATTATAAGTAATTTAAAGAAAGTAGATTTATTGGAGCAAGTTTCATTAATAAAGCCCGAAAATAGTATGTGTAACCGAATTTTTATTGTTATTGGGAAAATGTCTCATTCAGTGCGATTTAAAAACTTCCATAACCGGTACGAATCGCAAGACAGGGTATATCCGACGCGAATAAAACTAGTCAGGAGACGTTCAAGGGGATATAAATGCTCCTTTTTTATACATTTATATATATATAAGATTATATATTATATAAAAGCGCTTGTACGAATATATGCGACGTATATCCCATTCGTGAAAGCAATGGAAAAATATCGAACTAACAATTTTTTTATGTCTACTGGCTAGCTTTGAAACTAGAAGGGTAAATGTCATGAATACTCAGAATGTCACATCTACTGAGAATGAATAATTTGCCAGTAAGTTTTTAATGGCTCCTGCGTGGATTTCTTAGTTTTATTCTTTTCCAAAGTTTAAAATAAACTTAGGTTCACCACGTGACGGATCTTTTAATACCCGTTTTTTTGTTTTTTTAAACCAATTGCAATTTGAAAATTATTTGTTAAGTGAGATTATAATGTAATAAGAGCAAAAGTTACGTTAATCGGGATGTAGGCTCTTTCGCTTACGTTTTAGACTGCAAATTATTAGGTCGATGGCTTTAAGGTCCACTTTTTCACTTAAGTATTACTTGGTCAGCATAAACGTATGCACACACTTGGTAATATTTATGCTGTAATACATGTTTTGGTTCTTTTTTATTCACGGGGATTACGTCCGATTATTTTCATCTCTTCAACTTCCAACAACGGCCAACCGACAGATCGACACGGACGTCCAACCAACAACAACATTCGTACGTCGTGGAAACGGAAAACAAGCTTCACTGATGGGCGCATACTAAGTGCTAAGCACACATCATTTAATTTTAACTACTCTTTGTGAAGATTGCGTAAGTTTAAATCCTGCCTTCAACATTTAAATTATTCCCAGGAGTAGAGATTGTTAACTTTCCAAAGTCAAAGAAAATGAATATATTAATTTGAATTTAGCTCAAACAGACGAAAAGTCGCACATGGTATTTTATATCTGCATGGCCAAAAACAAAGAGAATTGGATCACTCTACGAAAGTGATTCAAATCTATAATTTTATGGTCGATCTTTTAAACTGCTTCCTGTCATTCGACTTTATATAAACAGCTGCTATGAAGAGTTTAAAGAAAGTTTTTTTTTTTAAATTTCCCATTTTTCCCATATTTTAGAATCCTTTTTCATATCAACACAGATTTATAGATTTCTAGAATTACCTAGATTAATAAAATTCCCTTTTGTACGATTCGTTCATTAGAACCAACGGAATGCTAGCTTTTAAGGCGTAGAACATGTCAATAAAATAAAGGGTAAGTGTAACACGAAAAAATAATTCCATGTGTTGCAGCATTAAATTGTAGAAAATAGTTTTTGGCATCTTGCTGTTTGCATTTTAGGATGTCAGATCAATTGATATTATATGTGTGGGAAGCACTGTAGGCAAATTATGTGATATTCTTTCAGTATCTAGCAAAAGCGTAGATGCCGGTTCGACTATTTCGCAGTTCACCTCATCGTGAGAATTGTTGCCAGCAGAACTAAACCACACAGAATTTGTAGATATAATTGTGTTTGAAGTGCTATTAGGCCGTTTAGAACTAGATTGCTTTTGAAAGCTACTTTGAGTTTCTTTCGATGAAGTTGCATTGAGTATTGCAGCAGCTAATGGATTAGGTACGTAATTATGTAATATGTAAACGGAAGGGCGTAAGGGTTTAACCGCTTTTGGTTCTGCAGTGACACATTCTTTAAATGAAGTATTGTCATTTTTGTGAATTATATGGCTTTTTTGCGAAGGATGTGCTTTGTTTATCGAAGAATGTGGTATCGGCAGCAATGTGACATTAGGAGCA
Organism: Glossina fuscipes; assembly: GCF_014805625.2. Taxonomy (NCBI): domain Eukaryota; kingdom Metazoa; phylum Arthropoda; class Insecta; order Diptera; family Glossinidae; genus Glossina; species Glossina fuscipes. Next base: position 1,294,232 of record NW_023998646.1, read on the forward strand.
AATTCACTTTTTATCTGTGCTGGCGACGCGGCGTTTACGTCTAAGTTGTTGTAATCACTCAAGGTGGGCGATGGAGACATCGGTCGCTTGCTGATATTCTCTTCTTCATCAGACGTACACAAGTCTATCGTGTCTACAATTATTTCTGTAGAGGGAGAAGACGATATCTTCCAATGAGAACTACGCGGATTATCCCGAGTTAATTTTATATTAAGTTTGCAATTAGAAGAATTGTGTTTCATTTTCAGTTTGGAATCACCAATTTTTTTCAACCTTACAGATATTGGGCGACATCTCCTCAATAGCGTTGAATTTAATAAACGGAAGTTTTCGCTTCGGCGTTTCTGTGAGAACTGTCGCCGAGGAAATACGTAGAGGTGATTACTGTATTCAGCGGGTTTCTTAAAACTGCAGTGTGGTGTACCCAGAGCAAACTTTTTCTCCAAGTATTTTGGCCGGGAATTCGTTTTCGATAATATTGGTGCATGGCAAAACCTTTCAACGCGTTCCAAGCGTTCGCTAAGATACTGACATGTTACCATACTTTTTGTAGTACGTAAAAGTAGTTGTCCCGCTGGAGATGATAAGGGTATGGTTGAGCAGCGCGACATTGAATGCACTGTACGATTTCGTCGTGATATACGTCTATTTTTTTCAGCAATTATTAATTTGTTGTCTTCTTGACTGCAGTGCGATAATGGCTTTAAGGCCTCATTCTTTTTTGCTGATCCCACGTCAGACTTGTATTTCAAATTAAAGTTCATTAAAAATCCTATGCGAAGTTCGTTATTTTCAGCAACATTATGTTGACCAGATTTAGTGTTATCAATATCGGCAGGTTCTGGCGTGTCACATAATATTACCTCGTCTTCAACGCTACAAGTTTTTTCATGTTCCTTCCAACAGACAAGAAACAAAAGCATCGTTAATTATAAACAATTTGCAATTAATTGTTGTTGTGAAAAATTTCCCCTCGATATACTAAAGTATAAACTAAAGTATAAACATATGCGAAAATAAAAACAAATCATAACCAACGCTATAACTTTCTACAGATGTATACACCAGCGGGATAAATTAATTCTCAATAATCAGATCGCTTGCATGATATTTAGAATGATAAAACTTCTGCAAAACAAGTCGCAAATAAAAAATGAAACCCAGTTTACTATTTCCTTTTTCCTATATCCGCCACCAAAAGGATGGAGATATTCATTCTTCCAAGAAGATTCTAAAGAACCTCGAAAGTATATACATTGTCAATCAGCATTAAATTTTGATGTAGACATGTTCGTCTGACCGTCTGCCCGTAATGTCTTTGGGGAATATTTCCGAGTATTGCGTGTCCGATACGGCAGAAACATTGGACGTTCTTGCACGCAGGACACGCACAACATATAACGTGAACTAAACGCACTTTTGTTTCTAAACGCAAAAAAAAATTGGCTTTTTTGCTCATTATTTATGAAAAACAGATACGACGGTAGTGCATATATGTATGTTTTTCTATATGTATATATTTGAAGTCACACTTGAAGTCGTTGCGATAAATGAAGATTAATTGGCCAAACGGTAAGTACCTTATGAAATCAGTCTTTTAATGTTTTGTTAATAGTGCAATAACTATTTCACATTCGTAGTACACAGCACATATAGGGAATTATGATAAGTATAAAGTTGCAAATTATATTTAAATCAAAATTACCAGTATTGCTTCTGTAGAATATAATTCGGCATCGCAATTATCGCATAGGTATATATCGAAGGGCGCCGGTTCAACCATTATTTGTTGTTGCAGACCACTATTTGTGTGCGGACCATTTTTAGATTTTTGTTGCAGAAGACACTTACGTAGCCTTTGTGGTTGATCATACGACTATAAAAAATGTGAAAATAAGAATTGCCTATCATTTAAAAAATAAATAAAACGAAAAATTAATGAAAAACAAAAATTGCATGGAAACTCTCGCGGTATCCGCACTGATCGCTTCCCAAAAATAAAGGAACCATTTAACAAAGCGAACCCTTCACCTTTTTTCGGTCATATGTACAGTTGAATGTGTTCATCACTGTCTATTTGATAGAAATAGCTAGTTTTAGTTCGATCATAGAAACGATGAGTCGCCTTTTACAAAGTTGATATAATTAAAAAATCGAATTTAACGAATTTTCAAGGGGTTCCGTTTATAAGCCTTGCGACTCGGTATGTTCTTTATCTCTTAGTCGATCAGGATATTAGCCTTTTAAAGAAGTTGAAGATTAGTTATTCAGTATCTAAGCGACCAAGTCTCACAAGATGAAATTAGTAGCTACAATACTTTTTCTTTAAAGCCACCAATCTTGATATGGACGCGATTACATTAATAACATCCACATGAATGTGATTTTTTAGGAGAGATTAATTTTCATTAATATATGAATCGTAATGGTAAAAAAACTCCAATCAGCGTATTTTATCGACACATACATTTACATGACTAGGGAGCTCGAACAATGTTGCGATATATGAATTAGAGAATCCTTACAAGATTTGACATTATAGTCTTCGATTACAAGTCAAGACAACTATATAAAAACCCTTTGTCAACATTTTCGGGTATACATTTTAACGAACATACGTGAAATAAATAACGAAGAAATAACAAATTCGACATATGCAAACCATGTTCTTAAAATTTTTTTTTTAATTCACTAAAAACAAAAATGTCCTTGAAAATCGTCTAGTCTTACAACTTGTTCTCTACAAAATAAAATTAGGGAAAATAAGGAAAGCTGGCGCTGTAGAAACTTGGAAGATCTATATATTAACCTCTGTTGTGTCAGTGGATATAAAAGTAAGCATTTAAAATAAGTCAGCCTAAAAGTAAATGCTGGAATACAGATGTTCACTTACCATATTTTCATTTCTGAATGTAACGAGCAGTTTGTTACTTCTTCTGTCAAAAAGAGATGTGGTGGAATTGTAGTTGTTGATAAATCTTAAACTCGCGTGTTCATACAATGATAAATCGTTACAAAACCTCAGGAGGAAAACACTTTTATGAAATTGGTAGCAAATTAATACGACGTCCTTAAGCTTCGCGATCCAACTCTAAAATCCAATAAGTAAAAAATATTTTGTATATTTATTTATATTTGTTTTGATTTTTACGTACCCCTTTGAATTTTTTTGGTTTTATTAGAGGAATGGAGAATGATAAGTCTTCGGGCCACCATTCTGGTTCACTGCAATCTATTTTACCCTGCAAGTTAATATGGCCCAAAGAACATTGTACCATGAAAGGTATAAAAGTCTCCAGCTGTGACTCCGTTATTTTTTCTAAGGACGTCGGGTAACCGTTGGCGAACAGCAATGGCAGATTTGATATCATATTATTCTGCTGTAATTCTTCGTGTTCATCCATTTCGCTTTTTAATGTCTAAAATTAAAAAATGTTGTCAAAACTCGATATGATAATGAATAAAACTGAAAATAAACACGTTTGACAAAATATCCTACAACTTCTTTTAAGTTCTGCTTGAAGCTGTTTGAAGGTAATAATCACCATAAAATAATTAACCATCTAACCATCTTTTTTAAAAAAAAAGAAAGGCATTGATTGTTAGCGCTTATCCCAAGTAAAAGTAGGACTAAAAGCACTGGAATTTTTTTCTTTGGTCTAACTAAATTGTAATAATAAGTTGCGCTTTTTTTATACCTTAATACATTATCTGCTTTCACGTTAAATATCAAGGACAGAGATATAATGAATGATATTGAAAAATGAATCCGCACATAGCAACTTAAAGCGGAATAAAAGTTCAGTAAATCAAGTCTTTAATTGACCTTTTTACCGTACAGCGCAAAATTTAAGGAATTCCAGCAACTTTTTATCAAATCCATAAGATCCCAAAGAAGCAGACATATTATTGCACTTTGAAAAAGTTCTCGCTGGAAGTACTGTAACCAAACACGAAATTCAATGCATGTCATTTCGTTGAAGTACATACAACTTTATTAATTTTAGTATCAAAAATACCAAACATTATTGTAAACAAATGTTTGCGGAAAAATTTACTTTTGCTTCAATCATAGAATACTGTTTCCGAGTCGTTATGATCAATTGATGCGCTACAAAACTCAACTTTGATGCAAGCTAGACAGACCATTAACATCGATGACAAAGCTAATATCGACGCGACGCAAAAAGTCAAAAATGAATACACGATGATTTTTCCGATCTGACTAAATTTAGCCGCACAAAGCAAAACTGTCCTTACAACATCATCTCTAGGTTGGAACATGCCACCTTCCTGTACCCACTCGATATTGCCGCTTCTGGCAAATAGCCTAGTTGAGCGGCATATAAATTCCCATGAAAATGTCAAAAAATAGGTTGATTCTTGAAAATTCTCAAAGGACGTGTAATTTTAATGACATGATATTGAAATGATGCCAACGGGAAAAGAGGTTTGGCAAGGGATGGATGATACTTTCAGTAGCAGGCTTTTTATTGTCTTTTTTAGATGAAGCCATAATTTTCATGAAAAAACAGCGAGGAGTTATTCAACAAACCAATAAACAGCATCGCCTTTCTGCCCGAAATCGGAAAATCCGCGTTTTGTTAATGTTTTGAAGCTCTGAAACTCAACGCACTCAAGCTTTCACGGTAACACCTGTAAATTCATAATATGCTAAACCAATTAATTAATTCTTTAGTTACATTCATCATGATTCGAGCTTTTGCGCTCTCTTCACCGGAAACGAAACAAATAAACAGACCTGTAAGCAAATAGGGTCCTATCACAAGTCTCCTAGCGCATTCTGTTTGTTTCCAGGATTTCTCTATGCTTTCTTTTCTTTTATAAATAATGAATACCACATTTATAGATTGGAAAAAAAAGACTTAGTAAAAAATGATGCAGAATCGACAAAAAAGAAAATAAATGCTCCCTCCTACTCCCGCACTTGGTTGAAAAACGGGAACCATTTCATAATCTTTACCCTTATTACATAGAAAAAATTTGGAACTAAAGAGGATTAAGGAAAGTTAATGCAATCTTTAGTTATACTAAAAGGGTATTTAGCATTTCCGAATGCTAAGAAATTTTTTTCATCTTAACTATTTTTAATTTTCCTTCCGAGTATTCGAGCTTAACACGCTTAATTAAGATAAATTGACCAGCACAATGCCGTAAATACGTCTGCATTTGGTTCTCTACATAATGTAATAGAAAACGATTCTATTTTATTTTTATTGTCCACAAATTTGTCCGTATATTGGGGCATATGCTGGAAATACAAAGCAAAACTCACATTTTAGTTTAGTCTTATCATTTGCTTTTTATAGTTTTCTAAGGGAGACAAATGACGGCGGTTGTCTTCAATTCTAAAGCGATATCATTTAGAGCGCAATGTGTTTATATCTGTATATATATATTTTGCGAAGCTTAGCTTACCAAAAAGTGTAGATGAATTCAATCGTATTTAACTTTCCATATAAGCAAATCACTAACAAAGAATGCAAAATTATTATTATACGCATTTCATAATCTTCATGATTTTCATTATTTTCACTTGAAATTTTCCAAATTTGTTTTAAAATCTTGTACTGATAAATAGTTTATCAAATGTTATCCTCTTCTTATTTTTTTAGATTATGTTGATTACATATTTTCTGTTTGGGAAAACGTATTTATTAAATGTTCATCATAAAGTGGTCTCAATTTCCATTAAAAAAATTTGTAGCCACACAACGTTGCTACAATCTGTATTAAAAGTCAACCCTCAAACGACAATGACTGTGAATGAATGTCATGAGTTAATGCTAGAGGGCGTGCAAACATAAAGCAAGAAAGTATCTTTTGTTAATCGAAAAAGTAATTTAATGAACATTTTTAATGGGGTGACAACTAGTGTCGGATATATATATGATATTTGAAGCATTTTCTCACTTTTGTGAATCAGCGTTATAATTTGCTGACATTATTTTAACAAGAAAAATGCGATTTCTACATACTACAAGTATTTCATACGCCACGTTACTCGTTTATTTTCATTGTTTTTTTTTAAAGGTGAGAAAAAGTTGAAATTGGGTGGTGAAATTTAAACTGGGAACATATGATCAAGTTAATTAAAAGTCTAATCAATTTCGTTTCATATCATTATTATTGTGATATGAAAACTAAACAGCAAATTCCATTTATATCAAAAAGAGAAAAATTTTGACATATAAGCCACAAATCTATTGGCTTAGTCCATCTCCACTCAACATACCAAAAAAAAAAAAAAAAGAGAAAAGTTTATTTTCTTTTCAATACTTGCAAATTGTTTTGCATTTAAGAAATAATTATATTGTGCAATTAAATAAATATTAGTGCGTTTTCTTAAATGACGTAATAAACGATTCTTTAATTGAAAAATGCAGCCTGAAAATTGAATGACAAATACAGTAGTAACTTCGAGACATTTCGATAATAAATTTAGCAATACCAGATGGGTGTACATTTCCTAAAAGAATAAAGTGTACGTATAAGTTTTTAGCCTGGTGATTCACAGATGGCTTGAATATTCAAATTCCTTATTGAATTCTTTAAATTAATTTATGTACTAAATAGTGAAGTTAACATCAACGATCTTCGAGTTGAAGGGGATGTATGGCCAAAGTATGAATATTATCATTACATAGAAGAAATATTGGGTATCATCAGCTCGAAAATTAGCTTTGCAAAGAGCTGACGGAATTTTGCTTTTAGCAGCTAGACTTAATTGGATTTTACATTTTGGACGTCCACCACTTTTTCGCAATTATCCATTTCGTACAATTTTCTTGTGCACTTGTAAAATGGTTCTGATTTTTCACTAAAAGCTGTTAACTAGTTTTTTCCTTTACTAGGTTTTTAAAAAAAGTACCATGTGTTGAGAATAGAGAGAGATTATTATTATTATTATTATTATTATTTTAATTTTAGACTAATTAATTGAATTCTTAGACTAAAAAAAGAGACATTGAGCACTAGCAACACAGGCTATCGGCTCTAATTTAAAAAAATGGATATTAGATAATAAGCTTAGTAGTATTAATAAAGTAAAATATTGAATTGATATTCTGTTCTGAAGTTGATTGTAGAATGTACAAAGGGTTAATCGTTCCAAATGCAATACTTCTAGCCAAGGAAAAGTTGAGGCAGTCGCAGAGAATATGCTTTATAGTAAGAGTTTGTCCACAACAGCAGATTGGGGGAGAAGACTTCTTTAGGATCCATTGGTGAGTTGCAATTGTATGACCAAGGCGAATTCTCGAAAAACTTGGATCTTGGTTTTCTCAACATTTGTTGGATATAGAGGTGGAGTTAAGTGTTGATGATGGTATTGTAAATTTCCTTCTGCAATTTTCTCTTTAACTTTTCTTCCAATGTATCTTTGAAGATCCAACTTTTCCTTGACATCATCCATAATTAGAGGAGCAGAAGCAGCATACTTTGCCGCTCGATCAGCCTGCTCATTTCCCAGTAAACCGATGTGACTTGGTACCCATAACATTTTAATTTTTCCGTCGGGTGTAGTAAATTATATTCCTTAATTTGTTGATGGTGCTCCATCTCGAAGTCGAAGGGTTCCGGGTAGCTAGTAATACAGACAAACTGTCAGTAACAATGACGGTTTTGAGTTTATTTTTATGGGCAAGGTTGGCAGCGTGAAGGATAGCTCTGGCTTCGGTTATGAAAGTTGAAGTGCTTTTGTGAAATATATGGTTGAGAAGAACCCGTCCTGTAGCATCTACCACCGTACAAGCAGGAGGCAGACCAGGAGATTTTGAGCCGTCTGTGTACAAAAGATTCCAACCAGTATTGTCCAATACTTGGGTATTCTCAGCTATTAGATTCCTGAAGACGTAATTTGGAGTATCTTCTTTCTTGTGCATAGACAGTGAGATGTCAAAAGAGCAGTCTTTCAAAATCCAGGGAGGTTTAACACCAAAAGAGCGGGCAATTTTTAAGGGACTGTTCAATTCCTTTGCGATGCACAAACAATGGTCAATTGCAGATGGTGACTTTGGAATTTTCTTCGCAATAATAATCTTTCTTACGTCATCACCGAGAATGGATTTGTTTGAATTAATAAGCTTAGGGACTATTTTAGCTTTTAACTCATACAGTCTATTTTCTAAGGTTGGGAGACCAGTTTCAATTATAATATTATTTATGGGCGTCGTCCGAAAAGCATAACAACTTGCTCTAACGGCTTGGTGATAGACCGGTTTAAGGATGTTGATATTAGATTTGCAGCTATTGCCATAAATTATCAAAGCATAGTCAATCTTGCTTAACACAAGCATTTTGGTAAGATAAGCAATAGTGTTAATATGCGCATGGCTTCTCCAAGCAACGTACTGTATGAAATTTACCCTTGTTAAAAGGGAGTTTTTTAAACGAAGGCAGTGTGCTTTCCAACGATAATTGTTTGAAAACGTGAGCCCGAGAACATGGAGCGTCTGCACATTTAGTACTGGTAAGCCGTTAATATGCATCAGTAGGTTTCCTGCATCGCACATTTGTTTTCGACAAATGTGCATTTTTTTTGATTTTTGTATAGAGATTATAGCTCCTGACGAGTTTGCCCATGTGGAGATCTCACATGCAATAGATTCGAGGATGTTGATTGCTTTCGTGTTGTCTTTTTCTTTTGTAAAAATGTATACATCGTCCGCGTAGAGACAATGTTCCACTCTTGGTACACGGCAAAGAATTTCGCTAATTTCGTTGAAAGCAATGGAACCCTAGCTCGTTTAAAAGAGGTGTTGGATTGAGGAATAGAAAGATGAGCAGCCGTGCGAATCGATTTAGACATAATAGCAGCATCATGGTTGCAGTTTCCGTTAAATAGCTTTGAGTTCAAAAATGACTCCACCTGTTTGGAGTAATTGATCCAATCCGCTTTATCTAGGAGGAATTTGGCCTGTTTTGCTGGAGTAGCAGAGGACGTTGAAAGTTTAAGATCGATTATGATTGGAAAGTGATCACTATTATGTAGATCATCAGAAATAGACCAGGACACCAAAGGAAGAAGTGATGGAGAGCAACATGTTAAATCAATATGTGAAAAAGTATGATGAGTTGAGAAGTGTGTTGGTTTTCCATCATTTAAAACGCAAAGGTTGCTTTGAAAAAAGGCCTTTTTTAAAACAGTACCGCGAGTGTTGTTCACTGTTGAGCCCCAGATGGTATTCCAGCTGTTGAAATCGCCGCATATAATTAATGGGGGGGAAAGTACGGAGAATAAACTGTAGAGTTCTTGCTGAGAAAACGATTGCGAGGGTGGAATATAGAGCGAAAGCACTGTAAATTTTATATTTAACATTATTTGTATCGCTACGGCTTGTATATTTGAGCTTAAATTTATGCGTTTGTGAGGTATACTTGATTTTATAAAAACACCTACTCCTTGTTTGGAATATGAATTTTGATCAGCATTCGTGAAGTATCCAGTATATGATTTGGGTGGAATAGGATTAAAAGAGCTTCTACAATGGGTTTCTTGAAGCGATAAAAAGGTTGGATTAAAATCATTTATGAGTGTACGGAGTTCATCAAAATTATTAATAAGTCCCTTAATGTTCCATTGTAGAATTTTAAAAACTTTATTTAATTGTAATGACATGTAAGCAGAGTGGAGGGAGGGTTAGGTTGACATGTCAGCGTCTCCGTCGAGAAGGTCACTATAGGAATTTTTCGTGAATGATTTATTCTTACCAGCAGAATAATCTGTATTTAGGTGATTTGGTACATTTGAAGCGCAACGGGTTAGCGCACGTGAATAATTTGAAATTGAAGGTTGATTGAGGGATGAAAGAATGGATTCATTAACACTTGTGATTTGTTGAGTAAAGTTGAGAGCTGGAGATTCTGGAGGATTTGGTATATTAGATTTTAGCAAATGTGTTGTTGTTTTAATTTTTTCAATATTTGCAGTTGCTTTGGTTTTCGAAGGTTGATTAATGGATGAAAGAATGGATTCATTACCACTTGTGATATGTTGAGTAAAGTTGAGAGCTGGAGATTCTGGAGAATTTGGTATATTAGATTTTAGCATATATGTTGTTGTTTGGATTTTTTCAATATTTGCAGTTGCTTTGGTTTTTTCAATATTATCTTTGGCAAGTGATGTAACTGGTTTCGCAATATAATTTTTGGTTAATGGTGGAACAGGTTTTTCATTGGAAGCAGTTGCAGTTAAAGTCTTACTAGGCTCGATTTGCGAGGCAACAGCAGCATAGGTATTACTTTTGCCAATTCCATGGGCTACTGATGGATTTCTTTCCCGGTATGTGCGTCGCGCTTCGCCCATGCTACAGTAATTTTCTGTTTTAATTTTTAATATTTCACGCATCTGTACAAAACGTGGGCATTGTTTGTCTAACGCTGAGTGTTGATCATTGCAATTTATGCAGAAACTACGGGTACAGCTTTCAATATGTGGAGGATGACCACAGTTAGCACAAGATGCAGCATTAGTGCATCTTTTTGCCGTATGACCCACGCGTTGGCAATTTTTACACCTCATAGGATTTGGGATGTATAGTTCTACTTTACATTTATACCACGCCACATCAACTGTTCGCGGTAATCGATAGCGATCAAAAGTTAAAATAATCCTTCCTGTAAGAGAGCGTGTTTTTCCGTCATCATTCAGTTTGGTTAATTTATATGCTTCAGTCACTCCTTGAATGCCCATTTCGCGAACAATTTCATCTTCCGGCACATGCTTTAAGCAAGGGGCATAAATTACGCCTCGAACCGAGTTAAGTTTCTCATGTAGTTTAGCTGAAATAGCACATAGATTAGCTAAAGAATTGGACTTTATTAGTTTTTCGGTTGCGCGCGGGTTCCCAGCGAGCCCCAGTAAATTCCCATCGCGTAGAATCGAGATCGAGTCGATGTATGTTGTAATGCTATCTAGAGCTTTTTTTATAGCAAAAGGGCTAATTTGGGAAATTGTTATTCGAGCATCGGTTGAAGAAATAACAATATATTTTTTATCAATAGGGATTATATCGCTGATCGGCAACACCGGAAAATCTGATATTTTACTTTTTTTTTTTGGGGGGATGTATAACTTAATAGATAAAATCTATTCGGGTTTTTGTCTGGCGGCCCCGGGGCCATTATGCCTTATTGTTGTCTATTTATTATTATTTTTGAAATAACCACTCACTTGAAAAGGTTTGGGAACTGTGCAAGAAGGTTAGGAACTACTAAAGAAAAGTGTCAAATGTTTTCAATTTTTTTTATTTTTTTTATTTTGTTTTTTTGTTTTCTATTTTTTATTATATATAGACGAAACAAAAGCACATACGCGATATCCGCGTTAACCAGTTTTAGCAATAACACTGAAAAGACAGAAGTTAAATACACAAAAACACCGAAAACACCGAAACAATTGAAAAAACGCAGACGAATAGAAAACACACACTACACTGAACACAAGTCGACTCGTCTATGAATATAGAGAGAGAATAGAGTTGCTTTCAATGAATTGTATCGCTTCGATTAAAGTGTGAGAAACCAGGATTACACTCTTGTTAAATGAGAAAGTAAGATCGCATTTCTGTTAAAGTGTGAGAAATCGGGATTAGACTTCCTACAATATAGTTTGAAGATTATCTTTTCACGAGATTTGCAAAAATTATAGTTTAAACAAGAATACAATTTCTCAACCAAACTGTGATCAAGATATTTAAGGTACATTTTCCAGTCCTCTTTATTATGTTTTCTTCTCGAAGGTGAAAAAGGAAAATTTTGGAAGCGAAATGACAGCTAAAGTGCTTTACTATAAAACCGACAACTTTTGGACCTCAATTGTGGCATAAATTTCCGCTTTCCGTTATTCTGAGATGTGCAATTAGTTTACAAATTCCTCAGAACTTGATAGGCACTACAACCGGCTGCGAGAGAGATAATGCGAGATTCACTTCAAAGACGAAGGTAATAATTGATAATAACAATTGCACAAAATTCGATAAAGGCATGGTAGCTCATGGAGTCTTGGTATTGGACAACTTCTGCCCTATTGCTGTTTGTACCATAATAGCGAATTCTTCGCATTTTATCAAACAAATTCTCAAGTTGGTGTGGCTTTTTTCATTTTTATACAGATCTAGTAGTTCATATACGTGGTGAAGAGAGCGCGATATACACACACAAATATTTATTTACACGACATATATATATATATATATATATATGTAAATACATGTGTATAAAGTGTGAGAGATATTGGTTATGTAGAGTGAATGAGCAAGCGAATGAGAAGAGTCTCTAAATGTGCTTGTAGTCTTAATCATAAACACAGTGTTGCTACCAGAAACAACAAAAGCAACATATTGTTATTGTTGCTATTTGTATAATTACAAACGTTTTACGTATGGTGTTGTTGCCACCGGCTGAGGTTGGTTGTATGTTAGTAGCTTTTAGGGGTTTTCAAAACTGCGAAATGCTTTTTTTAAAACCTAAAGTGCATAGATAAATAATAGATAGATAAATAATGCTAATTGTTTAGCAAGGGTTCTTTAAAAAGTTGAAGGATTTTTTGAGATGCCCAGTTTTTTTCTTTAACTTTATATTTCATCTAAGTATATTTTCGGCGATGAGATGTACTTTCGGCGGTGTCATTTACTTTCTGCAGCTTCGTTGTGTTCGTTTACACTTCTTTACTTATGTAAGTTGCATTATTTTAGAACGTATGAAACTGTGAAAACGTTGTATATGCGTTCTAGAGCTCTTGTGTATAGCTCATAATTTATATAATTTTATATGATGTAGTAAATTCCTCATCTCTTTCCTGCCTTCTCTCAATGAATGTTAACGCCAGACGATTTGGAGAGAAAGTGATGAAACAGTAACTGCGCAATTTGTAAAACATATCTAAATCTCATCTTCTCCTATGGTCGCCTGTAGTTTCAAGTCGATCTGTCAACTCATTCCCCACAAAAAAGCAAATTTAACTTTCCTACATCACAAACCATTATCTCAAATTGGAAAAATGTTTAAAATCACTTAAAAGTGATGGAAATTTGTAGTAACATGCATGTATATATGTATATGCCTGCACATCTTGCATATAATATATACATATATACATGGATGTTATTCATGCTATTTTCATTTAAAAATGATTTCGTGTGAAGGACCGCTTCTGGATTTGTGTAAAAACTCAATCCTGGAACATAAATTTTTGCCACTTTTGCATATATGTCTACCCCTATTTCACCATTGGTACGAACAATCTCGGTGAATAAGGTGATTGAGAGTTCGTTGTTCAATGCAGTAAGCCAATGATGATTAGTGATATTAAAACAAATGTTACAGTCAACAATAATAATGAAAAAATAGTACCAAGAGTAACTGATGACCCCAAGAATCCGACAAACAATGGATCGACAACAACTGTGGCTCCTGCTACTAATTCTACGCAGAATTCGACATCAGCAGTAACCGAACCGCCTTTGCCTGATCACCATGCAGTGGAACAGGAACACAACTCGTCCCTCTCCTTGTTTTTCGTTATTATGCTGGGCATTCTACTGATTCACTTTATGTTACAAACTGGTTTTCAATATCTTCCCGAAAGTATTGTTGTAGTATTCCTAGGCGCTTTAATCGGTCTCTTCCTTAAAGTCATGACAGGGGAAAATGCCAGTTGGAAACGAGAAGTATTTTCGCCTACCGGCTTCTTTTTGGTTCTACTACCACCAATTATTTTTGAATCGCAAACTCGGATCGACGGCTTCGGTCGTTTAGATCGTAAATATTTTATACCTTTTTTACGCGCCGTTTCAACAGTCAAGAATTGCATGAGTGCAAATCCCAAATGGCCGATTTAACTAATAAATGGTATGAAGCTATACGTGTCAGTCCTATTGATTCCGATGATTCAGATGAGGAAATGGGTTTATCGTCAAGTACAAGTCAAGCTACAAGTGCTCGCACATAAATATGTTCTTAAAATAAACTGAAATTATTTTTGTACACATACACGTGCTCATGAGAGCTGTGAATAGAGAAAATAAGTGCAATATTTTAAAAAGTCAAGTGGCACTTTCTGCTAATTTAAATGATATTGGATTTGCCGAATTTTCAAGGACGTCTTTTAGGGTTTAATAATCAAGAAAAACAAAAAGTCTAAGTTAAAATTCAAAAGCTTGGAAGTTTTATTTAAAAAAAATACCTCTTTGATATGTGAGTTTTATTTAATTATTTATAACAGTCAGTATTTTGATATTTTGAATGTTTCATAAAAAGTATTTTTATATTTGCACAGCACCTATTACCATTCCTGAAATGAAAACGATTGCTTAATTATCATCACAATGTGTACTAAAACTTTTATATTGGCAGTTCTTCGGCATTTTGACAGTATAGTTAGTAAAAGTGATTATTAAACAAATTTGCAATTTTCGTATAAAAACAAAAACATATTTCACGACAAAATCAATAAAAATCGAAGTGAAAGATATTAAAGAAATAAAGTTTTAAGTTTAATAACAAAACCGAATTCCTTGCTAATAAAAAAAAAAATAAATAAATAAAATTATTTAAAGAATGTAAGTAAAAATATAATGTGCGGGCTCTAATAATAATCATTAAAACAAAAATTAGTGGAGGTTCAATCACCTATCACGAATAATGCTAAGAATATTATTACGTTTCTAGGTGACGGCATGTCAGTGCATATAGATGCTAAGATAGATCTATGTACTTAGATACGTTTAAACCATTGACCGATATTAAAAAATCACCTGATAGCAAACCAGCCTGGGCACAGAATCTAGCGATTCGGAGATAAGTAGCGACATTGGGGATGAACCGTACAATTACTATGGTACATGTGACCTGGTCCGTCGAAAGAATCCCAAAAAGAAACCACGTGTGGATGAGCGGTAAAAAGTTTATAATAAAATATATTTTCTTTATTCATCATAATGTACATGCAGAAACAATGAAAATCCATGATTTATAGAAAAAATTTAAGAAATGTTTCGCATGTTCCGTCAAAATAACTTTAATCTGAGAAAAGCATAAAAAAAATATATTAGATGTTGATATTGGCTTCATGAAAAACTTACATTAAATCTGAAATCCTGTTTAGAATCTTGCAATTTTTCTATTAAAACTGGCAATTTTATGGGAGGCAGTGACCGTTTTGAATTGCTCCCGAAAGATGGCGTACAATGCGCAAAGCCAAAACAATCCTTAAGGAGGGCTTTTTAATTGATAGAGCGTCTATAGATAACCCATTTAAAACTTTAACCGCAACTCAAAGGTTTGGTTCGACTTCTCGCTGACCTCTCCTTCAAACCGCAAACCGATAAGAAGATGACTTAAAGAACACTGCAATTCCTCTAGGAACTGCTGATGAAAAAAAAAAGGGAATACCAAGCCGCAAAATATTGAGAATGTTGAGGTGCCACGCCCATAGCAGCCCCGTTGGGTCCGCGGAATACAATTGGGACATTGATCTGCTCCCCCGACATGTAGAATGTTTTAGCCGCTGAATTTATAACCTTGCATCACATTGTTTAAAGATATAAAAATTCGTAAAGTATTTAGAGATCTCAATTACAACCGTGCAATAATATATTTTATTTTTTTTCAGACGAAGGAAGATGTTGTGGAAAAGTAGGGCGGTGAAGAACATTGAAGAACATTTGCAAGCACCACCTAAATCGCTACTGTTGGCCCAAACCGAAGATTATATAGAGTATTCGCGTAGCGACAAAGAAATGGAAATACCAAAAGCTCGTAGTATGTATGAGGATATTTATCTTAGTAATATCTTAGTAATATCTTGGTAATGTATATACTGGGATTATCTGGGAAAAATGAAAATCTCATATTAATCTCATGTTAATTCTTTCCATATATTCATACAAGTGCTTGAAATATAATATATAATCTTGTTTATATAAATGTATAAAAAATATGCATTCATCTCCCCTTGTACGTCTCCTCAATAGTTTTATACAATTTTTAAAGGCGTGGCATTCGATTTTATCCTATTTTCAAAAATAAAATGATAATTCTTTCAATATATTCATACAAGTGCTTGAAATATAATATATAATCTTTTTTATATAAATGTATAAAAAATATGCATTCATCTCCCCTTGTACGTCTCCTCAATAGTTTTATACAATTTTTATAGGCGTGGCATTCGACTTTACCCTATTTTGAAAAATAAAATGATAATTCTCTCCTTATATTCATACAGGTGTTTTATTTCCTTTATGATGGTTGTTGAATTTTTTTCGCGACAAATTGATTTTTATCACAAAATGTAAGGCGTGTTGCATCATTTAGTTGAAGCCACATATTGTACAAGTCGAAATTATTTAATTTTCGCCACGAAAGATCAGTAATGACGTTTCTGCAGCATTCTGGGTTGTACCCAAAAGTTTTGTTTTATACACGCACAAGTCCTTACAAGCATCAGATGTGTTTTGAAATGTGAGCTTCATTTCACTTGCATGAAACTTGATCATGTATTCGTAATAAGCTACTTCTATTTCTGTACGCTGTACAAGTACACATGTAGCGTATTCCATAAGTAATGGCAAACTCCTAACAATATATTGGAAAAAAATTCGGTCAACATTCAATCAAATTCAGAATCATTTATTGTAAGTAAATGTACTTTGTACACATTTAGATCACTTTCCAACACATCCTTTAATTTCTGTAAAATCATTTGAAGAACATTACTGTTGACCAGTCTGATTAGTAATTAGGCACAACGAATTTTTTCGATAAAATACGATTCCTTCAATTGCATTGTTATTCGTATTCAATATTATGGCAACACAGTTCATTGTCTGGTTTGTACATACCCAATTAAAATAGTTAGCTCAAAAGGCTTGGCATCATCTTCATGCTATTCGTACACTTTGACACTATAAATCATTCTTGGACTATCCATTCCTTTTTCTTTAGGTTTTCATTTATTTTATTCATATGTGGTAGTAAAATTCTTCTGTTTTATCAAGTCTTTCCGGGTGTTTAACCTACTTAGGCAAAGATGTTCCATTTACTGCTATTCTAATATTGTTTTATTAAAGCAAATTTAGTCATTTCATATTTATCGTCGATTTTTAATAACGTAACTCTTATATGTGGTCACGTACCGTCAAAACCATCCGTAGTTATAGAGGTTCAATTATCTATGTGCATATTGACTGTGACCTTTTAATTATAAAAAAAAATTTTAATTATTCTCAATTGTAAACAAATGCAGATTAATTTTGTCAATATTTTCTCAGATGTAGCCAAATTCAGACTCGTTTTTTCAATGCAACAGGCGGTTGTCAACAAATATAGACTAACTTCTAGCTTATTTATTACACAGTTAATCTCTTACAAAAATACCCTGCCAATCCTTGCTAATTACGTGAATAAGAGAAACAATTTTTTTAAGGTATTTTTTAAAATCATTTAACGTCCATTATATTTGTATATTAATATAAATTATGGAATTTTTTGTACACTACTAACTATATTGAATTTTTTTCGCATCATTTCTCTAATAATAAATCAAAACTCAATATTTTCATTGCTTACTTATTACTTACTATAGATTATGATTATATACCTTTAGAAAAAAAAAGTTAATTAATTATTAATGTTATGAGATAAAAAAATCTCTAAAGCTTACATTACTAGGATCTTGCTGAATTATATAAGCAGAGGCCTAATGAATTACTTAACTTAGCGTTAAATTATTTATTTATTTATTTTTTTTTTGGTATGTTGAATGGAGATGGACTAAGCTAATAGATTTGTGGGTTATATGTCCAGCGTTAAATTATATCGAAAATATTTTTATTTACATGTGTATGTAAGTTTGTAAATTTTAAAACTATGAGTGATATTTCTTTTTGTCTCTTTCGTTTTTTTCCTTTTGTTTTGTTTTATTTACAATATAAAAAAAATGTATATAAATGAGTAATATTATGTGTATAATGTGTGATGCGTTTGTCAATTACAATGTAAAATCATCAACTACAATCGTAGACATACAAATTAAGAAATTTTAATGTTACCAAAGCACTTAGCGTCAATAAGAACGAATGATCTAATAAACAGCGTCATCACATAATGTAGAATCGCATATCCTACCACTTTCAGCAATGAACAGGGTCGTGTTATATGCTTCTGTTTTGTCTACGCGCTTAGCTCATTGCTAACATTGCTAACATTAGTACTCCTGCTTGAGTTAAAGTTGGCAAACATGTTGATCCCTTGCAAATATTCGATTTCCTTTCGTTAATTATTACCATTTTACCGTGACTTTTTTCTTGCGTTACATTTAGTTGATTACATCTTTTGTTATTAATTTTCTCCAAATATGTTTTAGATTTATTCAGGGGTTTTTTAAATCGAGGTTTAACATTTAAATAAATTAACCTCTTCTTCATTTTTTCAACTTTTTAGGTTTTGCTTTATCTCTGCACTTGCTAATGGTGTAAAACAGTAGCTGTATTAGATAAATTGTGAATTTATATACATGTCATGTTGAAAGAAATTGCATATCCGAACAATAGCGGAAATCAAAAATTTTGACACCCATAATTTTAGTATTGTGTGGGCATAGTCAAAATTTTCTCGACTTTCACATATTTAAAGGATTCATTTTTAATGCGACATGATCTTAAGATTTAATCTCCTTAACTGTGAGATTTAAACTGAAGTTTTTAGATTTTTTAACAAACAATTTCTATTGAAATTTTTAATTTTCTTAACAAAAAATTTCTTTTGAAGTTTTTAGTTTTTTTAACAAACAATTTCTTTTGAAGTTTTTAGTTTTTTAAGAAACAATTTCTTTTAGTGTTTTTAGTTTTTTTAACAAAAGATTTCTTTTGGTGTTTTTAGGTTTACTACTTTCAACATCTATGTCCACTTTTAAAATGAATTTCAATTTTTGTAAACTTCGATTTGGAAAATTCTTCTCTAATGACCGTTACCTAAGGTACATCTAAACTTAACGAATTCTCTTATCGTCTTTTAAGAATATTAAAACATGTGCTCGCCATTCTGGCGGTATTATATCTTACGATTTAGTTAACGAAGTCTTGATAGACTCTGATGTATTTCCTTGCAAGTTGATTTGTTTTCCTGCCACAAATTATATAGCTTAATAATAAATCCGCCCGCACAAATGCCTACTCTTAGACCCCAAAAACAGTCAGTGTAGCCATCATCCCTGAATGACTAATGAATTCTCTCTAGCGAAGTGAAACGATTAGGGACGGATGAGTGGCCCTATAGGTCGAGGTTGGCTGCTGTAACATTCGCGGCGTATTCCTTTTCAAGACAGGTTAAAAATAAAACTATGAAAGACTTATCATTTCGAAAGTGATATTGACAATAATTTTACGTGTTTATTATGCACAAATTATATTAAGTACGAACGTTAATTCTGGGACAGCGGGAAAATTACTATATAGGCCTAAAATATTTTTGGGGAAGCAGCTATTTAAAATAAATGCTAACGCGCCTTTTGCAATACTTAGAAGGTGGTGCGGAAAATTGCAATACATTGAAATAAAACATTGATATTGAATTGAAATGAGTTTAATGTAAATAAATTAATATAATTTCCAAATTTTATAATCCCTCATCATTTATGAAACAAATTGAAATAAATCGTCAAAAGTCTTACCCAAAAGTCATAAACTGAATTTTTAATCGATATAAATAATAAGAAAGAGAAAGCAGGCAGTCAAGTGATTGCTAAACGTATGCACAAACGCACACGAACATTTTTGCGATAGCATATATTCTATTAGCTTATAGAATGTTTTGAACAAAATTGTACGCGATTCATATTTAGAAAAATGACGACAACTCAATACCATACATATAACTTCTTAAGCAAGTGTATGGACAAACGCGTTACTATTGCAAATATATCCGTGTAACGCATAATCTTAAATATACATGCTGAAAAAAGACAATAACATTATGCGTATAAAATCAAACATATCATTAGCAAGTAGAGTAAAAACATTATGTATATAAGTTCGAACATTACATTAGCAACATTATTGTCACATTTTGCCTTTAAGGTCTTTTGTACAGAGAGGACCGGTTTTTGGCGACTTTCGAGGTGATGTCCCCTAACCAGGGTAATGAAATTAGGTTTTTTTGATAGGTTTTAGCATTTTTCACGACATATCAAAAATCTGTAGTCAAAAAATGGTTATAAAATGATTTTAACATTGCATTCTTTCAGTATTTGTAGCGTACTTTTGCGTGAGATTTACTAGCAATAGCTTAGCATTTTAGCTTTTGCGTTCGTAATTAGCGGCTTAGTATGTTTTGTATGTTGTGACGAGTCTTCTTGGGCAGGGTAAGCTCAGCCACTCCAAGACTCCTTTCAAGAATATTTATTAAATAAAAATTACTTGGACCTTCGGGTGACTCGACTTTCTGTTCCATCAATTATTTTTCGTACACGGGGTTAGAGATTTTTTCCTTCCGATATCGCGGGTTACTATAAAAAAACGGATACGTTGCCAGTGTCATAGTTGCCTTGCCACTCCGGTCCACTCGTCTGTCCCTACCTGGCCCTATTTGGCTTTGTAAAGAAAGAATATTCATCGGTCCTTCAGGGATGGCGATTAAGCTATGGCGATTAAGCTGACCCAATCCATCCCCCCTATCCGTAAAGTCAAAAAAAAATTACTAATAAAAGTCAGCTTGTCAAGTTGTCCGTGTGATGAGACGCTCTTTTATAGTCGAAGTCTCGCTCGCTTGTTCCATTACAAATATGTTCTGTGTATTGAGGTATTATTATACTTATACGTATGCTTAACTTAGGTTGGACGCTGTCGCAACCTTACTTACGACTTGCATGAACGACTTATACATAACTTAGTATTAATACTCTCTTACGTCCCATTGTAATACTATTGTAATATTTGTTCATATGCTTAACCTTCTGCTTGTTCTATTGCCCTGCTCACATGCATTTCGTATTGACCCAGATAACAAAATTATTGTACGACCAGAAAAATTATTGTACGACCAGAAAAATTTATTGTACGACCAGAAAAATTATTGTATGACCAGAAAAATTTATTGTACGACCAGAAAAATTTATTGTATATATATATACATTGATTAACCATCATTTAAACTTTTATAATCACCATTAGAAAAAAAAGTATTTAAAAACTATACTTTTACACATGCATTTGGGTGGTATTGACCAAATATACCAAATCGCGTGATCTGTTGCCCGTTTGTGAGTGCTAGACTCGCTATGCTTAAAATATTTTTCTTCGACACGGTTTTTTTCCTTTTGTTTCTCACTATGTGTACATTACGCGTTTCTCTACCTACGAATACTTTGCATGCGTTTTTACAGTGTTATACATTTTATGTAAAGTTAGTTTATTTTTCTGTTTATGTGTGTTTATACATGTTTATACATATGTGTTTGTATATTTGGCA
This sequence comes from Glossina fuscipes, assembly GCF_014805625.2. Taxonomy (NCBI): domain Eukaryota; kingdom Metazoa; phylum Arthropoda; class Insecta; order Diptera; family Glossinidae; genus Glossina; species Glossina fuscipes. Next base: position 1,315,721 of record NW_023998646.1, read on the forward strand.
TGTGTGATCCTGCATCTCTAACAATTTGGCATGGCCTATGCCTTTTTATACATTTTAGTACAATTTTAGCTGGTCGAGTTTGATTACACAGTTTATATATTTTCTCCATGATCGTATGTTTTTGTGCATGTGTGTTTATCCCTGTATGCCTGTTTTGCATGGCCCCACGGCGTTATAGATTTTGATATACATTGTTATATGTTTTTCTACAGTATTTGTGCGGGAGGAGGCTGCTCATGTATCCGTTGATGGCTGCGGGTAAACATTTTAGGCGGACGGACCTGTATTTCGTAAGAAAGCAAAACGCTTCCTTACAATGTGCAGGTTTGCTAAGATTATTTAATCGTAATAAATTCTAACTTAGCAAAGACAATTTTACTGAAGACCCGAACCAAAACATGTGAGTTATCTTGGGGGCTAACTTCACTTCAGTAAAAAAAAGAATTTTCTGAGAATATAAAGTGGCATAGGATCGCGACCAACTACTGTTATGGCGGCTACACGTCGTGGTAACCGCTTGCCAACAGAAACTGAGGCATTTGTGTCGATTTTATCGATCCCGTCTCACCCATAATTGACAAAGTATCCGATCTGTAGACTTCTTGCATTAAGTTTTTTGAACTCGTGTTACTGGCAATGCTTGACGTTGTTCTTCAATTTGGTTTTTGGGCGACAATTTCAAGGATGATCTGTTCTGCTTATTCTGGAGATGATTTTCTGTTTCATTATCCTCTGTAACCGTCGAAGAATCTAGTCGATTGTTATTCTTAAGAATGCACTCCAATTTTGTTACTTTTGCGCCTCCATTCTCTTCTATTCCCGCATTTCTTGAATTCTGCTGTTTTCCTTTGACAGGAGACTTACCGATGCTGTTATATGCACCGCAAAATTTTGACAGAGGTTTATTGGTTAACGCGTATTTAGATTCCATGATTATTTAAGAACTACAAGAAAAGCTTATTAAAAATTGTTTAAAAAAAAGCATAAAAAAACCTGCCCATGAATAAAACTAAAAACATAAGATAGTGTCATCAACTTTCCATATTATGCTAAAGAATCGAAAATTGCTAACTTTTAACCATGTTTATATATACTAGTTCTTCGTAGCAACATCCGGTGTTTTATTCCATTTTTATATATTTATTTTAGCCACAAGCCGCATGACATTTTGGACACAAACCACGCAGAGGTGCGATAATAGAACAAAATGGAATGAATGGAATATAAGTTAATCACCTCAAATTTTACAACAACAATTTCATCAAAGTCCGATGACAGAAAATTATATTCGATCCGAATCTTTATGGGCATTTTGATCATAATTCATGCAAGTGCGATTATGACAGGTTTCTGGAGGGTATTAGTGTGGTTTTGACAGGTTTTTGGAAGGTATTAGTGTGTTTTATGACAGGTTCTTGGAATGTATTTTGATCATAATTCATGCAAATGTGTTTATGACAGGTTTGTGGAAGGTATTAATGCGTTTATGGCAGGTTTTTGGAAGGTATTAGTGTGTTTATGACAGATTTGTGGAAGGAATTAGTGTGTTTTGACAAGTTTGTGGAGGGTGTTTGCTTCTTCTTTTCTACTTGTTAAAGATGTCTTGCAACTTTTATTTTCAGACAGAATGCTTTCCTTTTTTTGTAGAAGCTAATTCTTTTATGTGAAATTCAAAGCAAATTCAAATCAAAAGCAAACAGCAAGATATCTAATAACTAAAATAAAACAAATTTTCAAATAAATCTATTAAATAAAATTTTAGTTATCAAAAATACAACAATAATTTATAATTATCAAATATTTAAAGTGTAAAAAATTTATAGTGTATTTTTCACAAAAAATATATATTGCATTAACTAGTAAATGAGTTTATTACCTCGGCTACTGGAAGATCATCGTTGCTTTCTAAAACCGGATTTATACGTCCGTTACGTTCATCTTTGCCCACCATTGTGGCGGCGCCGTATGATTGCGCCAAGAGCCCAGCCATAATGGAAAGCTGTAAAAATAGTTTCAAGTCATTTTATAAAACCTCGCAAGTTTTAAGTAATTCTTTAAATTCATGTCAGAACAACTTGAGAAAACTGGAAAGAAAGCGATTTATTCCAAAAAAGATAAACGGTTTTGTGAAACTTTTTTTTTAAAGCTTCTTAAATCGATCGTGGCCTACTTCTTTTTCCGCAAGTCGTTGTTCTTGACCTGTTTACGTTATTGGGGACGTTCCATGAGCGACTGATCAGAAATCCAGGCAGTTGCATTTTCTTTCTGTTCTTTCTTTCTATACTTCTTAATCTCTCTATATTAAGTAATATTACCCTTAAAATATCATACTCAAGGATGAGGAAGATATACGAATTTAATTATCTTCTATTTTCTTGGAATAATTTAACGCTCTACACTCAACCTGATGAATGGTTTATTAAAAAAATTTGTTACTCTGCGTCCAAGATCACATACGTTGGACAAAGATATGTTCTTTCTAAAGCGCTTGATATTAAAGTGAAAGTGCCTGCCATGGAAGTGTTGGATAAACGGATATTCAGAAGGTGAAACAAATTATTAACGCATCCATTGACATAAACGAACATTCTGCTCGTAAGTCTTTGAAAACAAAAAGCAAAGCAAAAGACTAACCAACTTCAGATTTCATTCAGATCTATGCAATTTCCAGTGAGATGGCTCAGTCTTTAGGCAATTATGCTTTTTACACTGGATTGCTATTGACATCTTCATCTAAGTACTTTACTTCCTCACTTGCTGATTATCAACCTATTATTTGTCTCATATTTTAGAAGGTTGTTATAGAAAAAAAAAAGTTTTAAGCCGAAAAGTTTGTTTTTGTTGTACACTTGCGAGAAATATTCCGAACGAAACTCTTATTCCTATTGTTGATGGTTTATACCTATCACCGTTATACTAAAGTAAACTAAAAATAGAAGGACAACTAAATTGTCATACTTTATAATCTTGGTTGGGCAAGGCAGATTTTTTCTTTTTTTATGTCTATCACCGAATGATGAGTGTTATATCCATTTCTTTTGGTCAATGGTCCCGGGTTCCAATCTCAACGATAGAGTTTTCAATATAAGCGAGCGTATGATCTAAGGTAAAGGGCAGCCTTTAAGTCCACACTTTGTAAATTTATTCACAATATTCACAAATATGTAGACAATAAATAAAGTCCCTTACGTACAATACACACATACTCTCTATCACAATCTATCAAAGTATTTCAAGTCTTGTTCGTTTCCATTAAATTTTCACATTAATATCTTCATTCCTCAATGCTTTCTAGATCGCCTGGAAGAACCTATAAATCTTTTGCTTTGGAAGAACGAAAGTATTCCGGCGTCGCGAACTGAATGGTCATATTTCATCGATTTGCAAATAGAACCTACTGGTATGCTTAATTATATATGCTCATATATATATATATATATATTATTTTATTATATAAACATTGTAAATACTTATAAAACGTTCCCAAAGATTCTATTTTCATTTTATACAAACCAGGATAGCAGGCTTCATGGAAAATACCACGAACTCTTTATAAACAATTAAATGTTCGATTCCCCATTGTTGTTCTTGGATTTGTCCAACTTTAGGGAAATTAGAGCGGTGTTCAAAGCTGTGCGAGGCGACATTGTTCACTTGCCGGAATTTTATGATGTGGCTCTGGAAGATATATGTCCCCAAGAAAATGGGGAATTGAACGTTGAACGTACTGTTGACGCTCTTGACAGACGATTTCTGGATGCCTTGGGATAATGAAAGTGACGATGATATCAAGTGAGTAAAGCAGACTTTGGAGTTGCGTATACAGCTTATATTCGATTTACGTCAATGTAACACAGAATGATCGTTGGCCGCCTGTCTTCGATCATTAATCAGTGAATAAAAATATATTCAAAATAGACTAGATTATTTGGAAACTGATGTCAGTGATAATGAACAAGACATTGTCGTTGATTCAGTTTCAGAAAAGGCCCGTTTAACGGATGTACTTGAGTTACTTTTACGATTATCAACATTTCGCACTGAACTTGAAATATCCCAAAGTCCCGATTTACGTCATATATATCAAGAAATGCGAACAAAATGTAGGCGCTGTTAATATCAAATCCGAATGTAAACCACTCTGCTATGTAGTTATCAAATTCTGTCGAATGTCAGATAGATAGAGGTATTGCAGGCAGTAAAAGAAATGAATACGGCAAATTATCAGGTTGTATTAAATCATTCGTTGCAGGTAAGACAAAATATTTAGATTAGAAACAATTTTATTTCTAAATACACGGAGGTATAGAAGGAACGATCGCTGTAGCATCCAGATATACAGTACGTATCTCTTGAATATCGTGAAATTCTAAATCAATTTCATATTCATTTACTATTAGAATTCCTGATGTCACGAAAATTGTTAAATATATTACAAACAAAATTCGACACTTGATTTCGTTTCTTATAATGATCAAATTCGAGGTTTTAGCAAATTTTTTTCCGTTTAAGATTTTGACACAAAAATAATGTCACGGAAATACAACTTTTATGTATTACTTTTCAGCACAAAATATATTTGGCACGGCACGCACTTAAGTTAGAAGAATACTTAGATGACGATGGCATTATAAATGCGGACTTGCTTTTGTCGTTTCTGAGGAAAACACAATCACTTTGTATTCACGTGATGATGACGAAAGTCTTTTGATATATTAGTTTGGGGAAAAAGAAATCCATTATTTTTATATGAACTTCAGGACTTTATTTAACATGCTTCGGATTGTCCGATTTGGGTCAAATATGCACCGTTTTGTTGTATGATTTGTTGCCATTTAGCAACATAGAAGTCCTGGTCTCTATTTGCAAAAAACTCTAGTAGTCGATTTTCACAATCCTCCCTAGATTCCAATTTTTTATCATTAAAGAAATTTTGCAATGCAAGAAAAAGATGATAATCGCTTGGTGCCAAGTCCGGACTGTATGGCGGATGCATTAAAACTTCCCAACCAAGCTCCCGAAGTTTCTGGAGAGTCACTGTAGATGTGTGTGGCCTAGCGTTGTCCTGGTGGAACACGACACCTCTCCTATTGGCCAATTCTGGCCGTTTCTGGTCAATCGCTATCTTCAAACGGTCCAGTTGTTGACAGTAGAGATCAGAATTTAGCGTTTGGCCATATGGAAGCAACTCATAATAAATAATCCCCTTCCAGTCCCACCAAATGCATAGCTGGAAAATGTTGTGATCGACTGTAAAAATTTTCGTACTGGAATTATAGTGAAAAGTGGGAACATAACGCTAAGAAGCTGTAAGCTTATACGTAATGGGACATCAAGCGTACAAGAGGGATTTTTACGGTCATTTCAATATAAAATTGGAACTTTGCTGGATTGAAAATTTTGCCACTGGCATTGTGCTTCAGAAAGAGCGTCTATTAATTTAAGCAATTCGTCTACCGTCTTGGTTTGGGTATGAGTGAATCTGGTCAATCGAAGCTGCGGCAAATATATTGAACTCGCAAAACCACGGAATATTGTTTTATCACGCCATCATTGATAAAAGCGACCAAATGATGTTAACTCTGCAAGCGATCGAAGATTTAAGAAGGAAATAAAGAATCGAAAAATACATTAGATCCACAAAGTCATATGTAAAAGTGACTTTAGGTTCGTAAAGAAAACCCGTGACCAAATTCCTAAACGTGTAATTTTCTTGAGGTTAATGTGAGCTGTTGAATTCGGATTTGTTTGTTCATTTCTTTAACACAGAAATAAAAAATCGACCCTATATATATTCCGTGACATTGTAAAATTCTTGATTTAAAAGTCGCAAAGTCCGCGAACAAAGTTCAGGGAGAGTGTCTGTTAGTCTGCTTTTGCCACGAGTGTCATAAGAACGGCATGTCGTTATATGACCTGGCATGATTTTTCTGTTCTCTGCAAATTAGCGGCTAGTCGTTAGGTATGTAAAAAAGCAGAGAGAGAAGAAAATGATGCGAGGAATTTTGGATTTTTTAGTGGATTTTTTCTGAGTTTTTTTGAGGACAGTTGAAGTTTCAATGAAGTCAAAGAGTTAAGAAGGGTACAAGATGTGCACAAAAAAAAAAAAGAAATGATAATGTAAACAATCGACAGAAAGAGCTACAAAAAATGAAAAAAAAATATATTAAGTGATTTAAAACGAGAGTAAATGAAAAAAAAGGAAATTAAGTAATTTAAACAAAGAAAAAAGAAATTTAGAAAAAAAGGAGAAATTAAGTAATCTAGGAAGAAAGAATTTAGTCAGGAATTCTGGAAAGGAAAAAAAGTGGTGAAAATGTCCGGCCAAAAAAAAAAAGGAAACGGAATGTTTGAACAATGACTGAATTTTAAAGTTTTGCTTGCGGTACAAAGACGAATGAAGGTCAAAAAAATCGCGGACACATAAATGTATAAACAGCAGAAAAAAGAAAGAGAAGATTGGTTTTGCTTGTGGAGAAGTGTGCACAATAACTAAGTAAATAAATTTTAGTTTTTATTGCAAATAAAATTGCAATAAACAAAGAAAAAGGAAATGTTACTTTGCAAACAAAATATAAAAATGTAAATAGTTAAGAGAATTTTGAAAAGTTTAAGTAAAAGAATGGTTTTAGTCGAGTTAAGTAAGAAGAAAAAAGAGGGAATTTTGTTTTTGATCGATACGGAATAATGTAGAAAATCATGGACAAAAGGTGATTGTTTTGTTCTTTTTTTAAACGATTGTGTAATATTAATAAAGAATCTCTTTTATCTTGCCTATCAAAGGTATTGGAAAAGATTATGGCATCTAGATTATCTTGGTTTCTTGAGTCCAAGAACCTGATAACAAAGCAACAAGTTGGTTTCAAACGGGGTAGAGGGTGCATCGATACTCTGTTACATATTGATTATCTCACAAGTAAAGCAATTTCCGAACGAAATCACGTAACAATTCTCTCAATTGATTTCGAAAAAGCATTTGACAGAGTTGGTTTTCATGTTATTTTAAGACTCTTGAAATCATGGAATGTTGGACCCAAATTCTTCAAATCATTCATGTCGCATCGGCGATTCAAAGTTAGAATCAACAATCATCTTTCTGATTCCTTTCCGCTAATGAATGGCATTCCCCAAGGATCTCCTCTCTCTGTCATGCTTTTCCAGATCGCCTTCAACAAGATTAGCAAAATTCTTTGCCGTGTACCAAGAGTGGAACATTGTCCCTACGCGGACGATGTATACATTTTTACAAAAGAAAAAGACAACACGAAAGCAAATAACATCCTCGAATCTATTGGACGAGAGATCTCCGCATGGGCAAACTCGTCAGGGGCTAAAATTTCCATACAAAAATCTAAAAAAATGCACATTTGTCGAAAGCAAATTTGCGATGCAGGAAATCTACTGATGCATATTAATGGCTTACCAGTACTAAACGTGCAGACGCTGCATATTCTCGGGCTCACTTTTTCCAACAAATATCGTTGGAGAGCACATTGTCTGCGGTTAAAAAACTCTATTTTAACAAGGATGAATTTCATACAGTACGTTGCTTGGAGAAGCCATGCGCATATTAACACTATTGCTTATCTTACCAAAATGCCTGTGTTAAGCAAGATTGACTATGCTTTGATAATTTATGGCAATAGCTGCAAATCTAATATCAACACCCTTAAACCGATCTACCACCAAGCAGTCAGAGCAAGTTGTTATGCTTTTCGGACGACGCCCATAAATAATATTATAATCGAAACTGGTCTCCCAACTTTAGAAAATAGACTTTATGAGTTAAAAGCCAAAATAGTCCCCAATTCAAACAAATCTATTCTCGGTGAGGACGTGAAAAAGATTATTATTGCGAAGAAAATTCCAAAGTCACCATGTGCAATTGACCATTGTTTGTACGTTGCAAAGGAATTGAATATTGCCTTAAAAATTTTCCGCTCGTTTGGTGTTAAACCTTCATGGATTTTGAAAGACTGCATGCAGTCTATGCACAAAAAAGAAGATACTCCAAATTACGTCTTAAGGAATCTGATAGCTGAATAAATCCAAGTATTGGAGCGTACTGGTTGAAATCTTTTATACACAGACGGTTCAAAATCTTTTGGCCTGCCTCCTGCTTGTGCCGTGGTAGATGCTACAGAACAGGTTCTTCTCAATTACATTTTTCATGAAAGTACTTCAACGTTCATCACCGTAGCTAGAGCTATCCTTCACGCTGCGAACCTTGCCCATAAAAGCAAACTCAAAACCGTCATTGTTACTGACAGTTTGTCTTTATTACAAACTATTCGGAACCCTTCGACTTCGAGATGGAGCACCATCAAAAAATTAAGAAATATAATTACTACACCCTACGGAAAAATTAAAATGTTATGGGTACCAAGTCACATCGGTTTATTGGGAAATGAGCAGGCTGATCGAGCGGTAAAGTATGCTGCTTCTGCTCCTCTAATTATGGATGATGTCATGGAAAAGTTGGATCTTCAAAGATGCATTGGGAGAAAAGTTAAAGTGAAAATTGCAGAAGGAAATTTACAATACCATCATCAACATTACTCTTCCATTAACCCTCAATTAATTCCACCTTTATATCCAACAAACGTTGAGAAAACCAAGATCCAAAAATTTTCGAGAATTCGCCTTGGTCAGACTATCGCAACTCACCAATGGATCTTGAAGAAGTCTTCTTCCCCAATCTGCAGTTGTGGACAAACTCTAACTATAAAGCACATTCTCTGCGACTGCCTTAAGTTTTCCTTGGCTAGATGTATTGCATTTGGAGCGACTAACCCTTTAGACATTCTAAAATCACCTTCAGAACCGAATATAAATTCAATATATTACTTTATTAATACTACTAAGCTCATTATCTAATGTACATTTATTTATATTAGAGCCGATAGCCTGTGCTGCTAGTGCTCAATGTCTTTTTCTTAGCTAAGAATTTATTTCATTAGTGTAAAATTATAATAATAGTAATAATAAAGAATCATAAATTCATTATGCATTACAACTACAACTACCCTATTGGTAAAATTATGTACGTTTAATAAGAACAAAAAGAAATGACATTAATAAAGCAAAAAAAAGAAAATGCAGCATTAAGAAAAGTTTTTCTGTAGATCCTAAGATCTAAAAACGGAATGCCCTTTTTATTTTTATATGTGGAAAAACTGTAGAAATATCAACTCCACTGCGAAGGCGGAGCTTGGCGAGGGAGCGTGCGTGAGTGAAGAGTAGGGAGACTGCGGACTGGACAAACGGACTAAGACAAGAGCAACGAATGTCAGACAGGACGAACCACAGTCCGACGTACTAGTGAAGGTTAGTTAAAAGGAAGATATATATATATAATAGTTTGTTTTATATTTCATATTTTGTTTTGTTTTTTCTTCTATTATTGTTATGCGATACGGCGGGTAAAGGATAAAAGAACAATTGCTTTACCGCTATGAGCCAGGCCGTTCATGACAAGAGGGTATAACTTCCAGTCTTTAACAAATAACGATGTGAAAAACCGATCGGCGAGAGAGGTTGGCAATTTTCTTTCTTCCTTTGTTTTTTTTTTGTTCGAAGTATATATAACGTGAAAATAATGATTTCTTCGAGACGTTTTTAATAACCAGAAGGAAGCTTCAAAGGCGCCATAACGCATACATATGTATGTATATATTACTGTATGTATTGAAATTAATATATGGCTTTCAAATTGTTATTGAAATGGTCCATACCGAAGGACAACATGAACTTGGAAAAACTGCGCTTTTGAAAGTAAAAACATGAGGTCTTTTGCTATGACTTATAACCTACAGCAGGAGACCAAAATTTCCACGTAAATTCTATAAGTACAAGCATAAAACATTGCCCACGATCGCATCTGTACGAGACGTTTAAGTAAAAGACGGTTAAAAGTCGAAAGTTCTTCCAAGTCTACAATAATTTAAAAGCCAAACAGAAATAAGTATCTTTCTAGGGAAATTGGGTGAAAAGATTGATTTCAATATAATATTGAATATGACATAATATTAAGTATGGAATTAAATCTCAGAGTTAAGGAGATTAAATCTTAAGACCATGTCGCATTAAAATGAACCCTTTAAACATCCGAGAGTCAATAAAATTCTGATTATATCCACACAATACTAAAATAATGGATGTCAAAATTTTTGATTTCCGCTATCGTTCGGATATGCACTAAAAGAAATTGTTTGTTAAAAAAAATAAAAACTTCAAAAGAAATTGTTTGATAAAAAAAATAAAAACTTCATAAGAAATTGTTTGTTAAAAAAACTTAAAACTTAAAAGAAATGTTTGTTCGTTACTTTATTTTCTTCCATCAGTTAAATACATTTATTTTGTTATATATTTTTTAAATAGGCTTTTTGGAATTCCCAAAAATAGTTTTTGAAACAGCAATAATGCCGAATATTAATTAATATGGCGACGAATGTCTTGTCGAAACATTGTCGGAATCATTATCCAAAATCCAAAAAACTCATTTGGAAATTTTTTTCGGTTCGTTACTGTCGTCCCCAAATTAGCGGATTTTCCGCACAATGATGATTAAATTAAAGAATTTAATAATGCATGTTATTTATAAAATGGTAAATTAATATATTTAGCATGGAGAAAATTTTCTCTATTTTCATTAAATTATATATTATAATATTAAAAATTTGTTTTTTAATTATTTAAAAAGTTAATTATTTATAGTGAATTAAATTTCGTATTAAGTTCATAGAGAATTATTTTTTACCTCATGTATTTTAACATATTATTAAGCGGAAGCATTGTTACCAAGTGCTGAAAGTATGCATTCATCAGAAACGTGCAAAATTTGATTTAAGGAATCCTGATGGATACATGCTTTCCTTAATATGTGAAGGAAATAAAGAAAGTGAAAATGAACCGAAATTTCGGGAAGAAGGAAAAAAAAGCGTTTTTTCGTTTCATTGAAGAGTTATTAAAAATCACGTTATGCAATAAAAATAAAATGATAATCACGTCGAATTATTTAATTTTTTTATTTATTTTTATTTTATAATTTTTAATTTTGTATTCTCGTCTAAAAATCATATCGAATTTCCGATATAAAATTTTTGTTAACGTCATCTTGTTTGGATGCAAAAGTCTCGTAAGAATACAATAAAGAAGTGTTTATATCAGGTTCTCGTGAAATATCGTTCGCGGCAAGTTCTGACATTAGCATTAAGTATTGATCATTTCGTAGGGAAATAAAAAACAAACTCGTATAATGGATGTTCTTCCTATTTGTGTCTTTTCTCTGCGTCCTATCAACGAACAGACGTAATACCGCTCTAATATTGTGAAGAGCATTCTTTCTTGATTATCCGGGTCCGTTTTCAACATCTTATGTGCTTCTGGAAATGGTTGTTATCGAACTACGATTTCGACCACCTATCGTATAACGTCTTATTTTAAATAGTCCTTATATGAATAACTGGAAGGTAGTTTAGGATATTTTACGGTGGACCGTGGTCAACTATTGCCTTTCTACTTGTTTATAATCAAAAAATTTCTTTAATAATTTACCTTGACTTACTTTAATTATTATTTGACATATTCCAAAAAATTTCTCAGCGAACCATTGTTTGTGAACTCGATCTGAAATATTGCATAAAGTATGTTAAAACACAATATCTTCAGGCAAATATATCTTTAACATTTCTTTACGATTTTTAAAGACTGACCATTGCCACACTATGCCTCCAATCATAGTTCGACGATTGTCTATCGCCTTTTACTCATCTAGAGTGAGAACTAGGGTGAACGGAAGTCTAGCTTCAGTCAAGAAAGAGTAAATTTAATAAATTTTTGCAAATTTTATTAACATTTATCTCTTAAGACGCCAAAAACTATCCTTTGGTAATTCTCAACGGTGAGTTATCCCCGATTCTTTTAACAATGCAAAAATATTATAAATTGTCAAATAAAAATAAGTACGAGCATTACAGTGTCATAGTCGAAAAAGTCGACCGATGCAAAACTTTCTCAATATCTTGGTTCCAGTGAGCGTCCTTGAGTCAAAAAACGCACAATATTTTTGGAAACATTGAAAACTAGGAAAATTAAAAGTAATAAAATTAATTCTGTGTATAGCCTGGGCATCTTAAAATCAAAGTCCAATGCAGATGTCGATTGACGAGGACCTAAAAATTAATAATTATTAATTAATAATTTGAAGATATTTTAATAATTGCTCACGGATTATATATGGGTATAATATATGCGGTAGAAATTGGAGTGAAACGAATTTGCGATTAGACATAGTGTTGCCAAAAGTGTATATACCAGCTTTGGAAAACGTTTCCGAGAATTTTGAAGATGCGGCCAAAGCATTATTACATGGTTTATGGCCCGTAAATACCAGTTTAACCGTCGGCTCATTTCTATTTATGACAAAATGTTTGGCTTGTATTAAAGGTTATGAATATTATGAATTTGATCATTGGCCCGGGGCACAACGCGATCCCAATCAGCATCTTTACTATAAAGATTTAAATTGGTGGGATCGTTTCATCGTATTTTAAAAGCTTTATTTTTCGCCTTTCTACCTTTGGACTCTTACCTTTCTTCCTTTTGTTCAATTTTATAATTTCATCTGTAAATAATAAATATACATAATTTGATTAATTGTATTAAATGAAAAAAGCTTACCGGAAGATATGTTTGCTTTTTGATAAGTTCCTCTGTTAAGGGAAAAAATATTATTTATATATATAAATATTATTTATATATATAAAATATAAATTTAAAAAAATTTATAAAATATACCGATTATTATCTTGTTGTCCATTACTGTACGTTTATTTTTTTTTTATGAGTTTGAATAAAATCTTTTTCCTAAGAAGTTCTGCATAACAGTAACTTACTGTTACATACATATCTAGTAACTTACTGTACATATGTATCAGTACATACAAGTACATACAAGTAAGTATGGCGCACTTCTGTTGCCGCCAATAGGAAATCGCAAGAGATGTAAATGAAAGTAGTAAAAAATTCAAAAAAAGTAGGTATTTAGATGCATTATAGAATCATATTTTATTAAATTTTAAACGAAATTCATGCAAAAGGTAGTGAGATTTTATTTTCACAATTATTCCTACTTATTCGAAGCTACTCTGTGTTCTCTCCATTCTCCATAGATGGTGGTTTTTCTGTAAAGCATGTAAACGATTTTGGAAAAAATTAGCCAACGATTCTCACTAACTCTTCTCTAAGCGATTAAAATTTCAAAAATGGCCCGTAGTCGAAAAACTACCAAACTTTTTTTAGCATTGTAAGGACCAAAGTTACAACGATCTTTCCCGTCTTCTCCAGTCAGTCTACCAATCAGAAAACCTTCATTTTAATAATTTAAAAAGAAAATAATTGTAGTTTATATCTCAAGAAAAAAAAAGAAAAGTTTTAATGAAGATAATATCCCATCGGCATATATTTATATTACTCCGTGGGAAAGTGTCGTGAGACAGATAAAGATAGATATTTGTATGCGCAAGAACAAGGATATACGCTCGCCGCGGTTACGAGTACAAAACGAACTAACGGAAATGACTAACGGAAATGATACGTTTCGAAATAGAAGGATTCTGTGGGTTCAAGGAAGAGGGCATGGTGGATGAAGCTGTGTCATCTCTGAATGAGGTATTAGTAGGTCTGAGTACGGTTAAAACGGATAGAACTAACGCGACTAATACGCCAAGTGTCGAGAGAGCGTCAAGTGTATATTGTTAAATCCTCTCTATTTGCTGGTCCGAAATACTTTTTTAAGTTCGTTAATTCCAAAAGAAAAATCTCGATAAATCCCTCACATGTTTCTTTTAATGACTCTGAGTCCTGGGATGATGCTGAAACCCCAAATCTCTTTGCGGAATAATTCCGACAAAACTTTTCGAATGCTAATTTCGATTTATCGGCAAACTACCCATATCCGATTAGTAATTTGGGTTCAATTCCTAATTTAATTATTTCTGAAAATGACGTGTTTGAAGGGTTGAGTTCTCTAAAATATAATTGTGCGCCTGGACCTGATGGAATTCCATTATGTGTACTTACATCTCGAGCTTTGCGGTTTTATCTCAAAGATTTTTAACCAGTCCTTGAATTTAGGTATTTTCCCTTTATGTTGGAAGAGAAGTTTCGTTGTTCCTATTCACGAAAGTAGAAGTAGACAACTTGTGTTCGAGCGAATTGTGACTCAGCATTTGGCCTTTGCCAAATCGTATAATTCTCCATTTCAACATGGCTTTCGAAAAGGAAGATTTACGGTCACCAATCTGTTAGAGTTTACTTCTCATGTTTTCAATTGTCTTTCTAGTGGCTCTCGCACTGACGTCATAAACACTTCCAATAGGATTGCAGTCTATTATCAAATGACCACTAACTAAGTGGAATTCGTTATCTAAAGGCATACGTAAGTTAACTTATTATCTCGTTCATAGCAAACTAGAAATATCCATTAACAGCTTGATCATCCGTGGAAACTTCAGGACGACTTTTATTCGCATTACCAGCGAAACATTCAGAAGCGTTTTACAAAGAATTTTGTACACTAACCGAGGGAGAACAATACGCAATGGACTATAGATTGTAGTAAGCAGGCGGACAAGAAACCTGAGTATATTGAAGTGGAACTGTAGAGTTCTATCTTAAATTAAAATTTTCTAATAATATTCGTATACATATATTACAACCAGCACGTTGTCATCAACTTGTCTTTTTTAAATCAATTAAAAATACTTTTTTAGAACGGAAACGAGTTCATACAACAAATAAACTTCAAATTCATGGACCATCTTTGTAATGAAATGTAAACAATGCCAAAAGATATCTACAAAAATTACGCTATTTTTCATTTGTTGCTATCATAAAAATTTATAAGTTAGATTTTGTCGTCATGTAAAGACTTGATTTTCATAGGAATCCCAATGAGATCTATAGGAGTCAAATTTCTTTTTAACTGTTATGCTACATTTTTACTATGGGTCAATTTTTATCACGAAAAAAATTTTAAAAATGACACATTTTTCTAAAGACTCAACTGTCACAGTTTTTACCACTCAATATTGAAAATTGGACTCTTTTATCCTATAAAGAATTAGTTTTCGAAGCACCGGTTATACGCGATTTAAATTTTTCACAAAAATTTAGAAATCTGATATAATGCTACCAAGCGGCTTTTGCCGCTGTTGAATTTTGCAAGCTTTTTTCATATAACGACCTTTCAAAATAAGTGTTTATATGGGAAGTGGTCGCAGATGGAGTCGAACCATTTTCACTAGCCAGTCAGTGTAACAAATTTCTTCAAAATACCTTAAAAATTAAGGCCTGCAAGTTGAACACAAAATTATATGGATGGATAGACGGACAAAAAGTGATTCTGAAAGTGGTTCTAATTCGATTGGCATTATAAAAGTTTGGTCTACCTTAAGTCCTTCTAAGTGTTGCATACATCTTCATAAACTTAATATCTCCCTTCCAGTAAAAGTGGTGCAGGGTACAGCATGTCATTATCAGCCTTCTAACTTTTATAATTTCTGAGCATCGAGCAAAACCCACAAATTTTTGTTAAGAAAAACGAAGTTGCGTTCAGTCTACGCTCGAAACTGCCTTTAACGCATGTAGCGGTTGAAAAAAAAAACCCAAAAAATCGCTAAGCAGAATGTCACGCAAACGGAAATTTTGAAGTAGAAAAGAGTTCCTTAGAAAAGAAAACAACTTTGAGTACATTAATACTTAATAAAAAGGCAAATAAATCGTGGACTTAATGACAATTACTGATAATACTCCTTTTAAGGAAGAATGCACTTATGCACTTATGGCAGAAAAAAGGAGGAGGATGGTAGGATAAAATTCTACATTGATTTTCTACATTAACATAAAAATTAATGTAAAGATTTGTCGGAATATAAGCAACTTTAGAGAAAACCTAGTGAACTGCATGTAAAAAAAGAAACTTTGATATTAAGAAGAACAAAATAACAGTGACGCGATTTCCGGTGAAGTGTAATTTTATCAAATTGTTGCAGTAAAAAACGTGAAGATTATCGAAGAAATCAACGAAGAAAAACTAAATTGTTAATATTACAAGCAAAGGCGAAAACAAATTAAAAACAAAAATCACTTAAAATATTTAAAAGACTAAACGCGTTTGTAGAAAAGGAAACAATAATGTAAATTTTATTACCCACAATGTTCATGATATTAATCTGCCTTACAATTAATGGGTATATTGTAGTTAACGAAGGAATTCTGGAAATAATAGATGACTACAACGGCACCGTAAACAACAATGGAAAGTAGAAACCTTTAGCGAACCGCCGGGAGTGCTTCCCGGACTATATTTTGCAATTCTCGAATTTACATGTCTCAAATCAAAAGACATTCTTGTTTCGAAATGATTGTGTAAACACTGTTCATACTGTAATTACATGGACATGATAGACTAAAACGTATCGTAACTCTTTTTCTATTTCTTGAACCTTTTCAAGATAAAGGTTACCACCTTTATATATATATATATTGGCCGCAATGAAACATAATTTTCTTATCTGCCTTTTTTATGTTAGTTTTACTTCATACCCATCACCTTACTATTGTCAGGGAATTGCAACTTTCATTAATGTAAGTCGAACGTAATAACGTATAACTCCAAATCGTAATAATGAATAACTCCAAATCGTAATAATGAATAATTCCAAATCACTGATATCCACGAAAGCGCTCGAATATATTCATAACTTTTAACGAGCCTTATACAATTTTCTTGAATGAAAGGCGAGTGATTATTGTTATTTTGCCAAGTATATCTGTATTTTTATACCCACCACTGTTTGATAGGTCATTTGGTTTTTTTGCCATAATATAAGCAACACGCAAAAGGAAGCTTCAGAGACCCTCTAAAGTATACATATTTTTGACCAGCGTGAAATTCTGAGTTAATTTAGCCACCTCTGTACGTCTGTGTGGTGTTTGTTTTCGGCACTCTGCTTGTCACAAAAAAGAAGGCATCGACCTCAAATTTGGTAGAAACATTAGAAGTTTCTGCACGCAGGTTGGTATTTAAAATTGGCGTAGTCGGTCGGAGCAGAAGCGCGCAGTAGAGCGTAAACTGCAGAAATGGAAAACATAACCCATGCCGACACAAAGTCACAAGTGATTAAAGTTTGTTTTTGGGGTTTTGTACTTATTTTTCATAAAGCAAGCAAGACCGAAAACTATTTTGTGCACTCCTTAAATGAAGGTATGTATATTATCTGTCTAAAAATAGCTTAATTTTAAAATGAATTTGGTAGACACCACGATAAATTTTTTCTTAATAATACCAGCGGTACGGGTATCAAATAAAAGAGCTTGGAGAGTAGATCGCGAAAAACATAGTGGCGGGCATGCGAGATTCGCGCCGAATATAACTTCCTAATATAACTTGTTTTCTTATTTTATTGCGTATTTAATTTACAATTTATCCAAAATGATAATAAGATAATAAGTAATAAGGATAATAAATACCCAAACACAATACTTAAATAAATGAAAAGAAACTGTATGAACTTAGAAAATTTGTACCAATAATTTAAAGAACAGAAATAAATGAATTTTTGAATGGAAGACTCAGTGTATTATCTTTTTCAATTTTCTTATTCCATTGGATTCATTCAAAATAAATTTTGTCAAGGGATTTATGTGATTACTCAGTTTGATAAGATATTTTGAAGAAATACGTTGTCAGACTTTTGATGAGGAGAAAATGTTGAGGAGAAAATTGCATACTTTTCCAACGCGGAATACTGAGTATGTTCCTTCGATCAGATGTATTCGCTTATCATAAAAAGATATTAAAATTCGTAATAATGGAATAAAAATATACAAAAATCGTTTGCCAAACATAATTTGCCTACTCATAAGAAAAGAAGTATAGAGTACTTGAAAGCGACCTGCAACGTGGAAAATTTAATTTCAATAAGGGGAGTGTATGCGTATGATATATAATATTCTCCTCGTAAGAAACGGGCTAGCATATTGGTGTTCACAATTTAGACCCTTAAAGCAGATTGGGAGACAGCAACAAGTTTACTTAAAATGAGCGCAATTACGAAAATTTCTGAGATGGGACGTCTCCTTCCCACTTGAATTAAACAAACAAATTAAAAGTTTACATTTTACACTCACAAATCAAGAAGTTTATTTTTTATACGAACATCTAATTTTCCAGGAACGACACAAATTCAGTTAATTTTGACAATTGATATTCCGAACTAGTGTATATATTCTTTGTTCGAGGTAAGCGTTTTGGAAAAACAATCGCTTTTTGATTAATGCATTCATAATCCCATTCCAGGGCGGTGCACGCTTCCTTCAACTGATCCTTTGGCATGTTCATAATCGCAGATAGGTTATGCTCGAAAATTGAAGTGTACGCATTTCCAATTAAAGTAAGAGCATTTTTTTTTGTGTCCCCTGAAGTTAAGAAAAAAAAAAAATATAGTGATTTGAGAAAATCATATTTTAAAAAACCGAGAATTTTTGTAACATTTAATAGAGTATTAAAAATTACCGATTCTGTTTACAGCAATCAAATAATGCACATTCTACCAAGATTTACTGTCAGTTTTTGCCGCGTTTTCATATGAATTAGGATATACTGCCTAAACTTGGCAATGCATTTAGCGATAAAGTTCGCAGACCATGTTTTATAACATAAAGCAATTCATTTACAGCTAATTATTACATAAACGTGAGTATGTTTTCTGTATTAAAATCACAAGTGCCTTAAAAAAACCTAGAGAACGTATTGTCAATAAAATAATGAAAGTCTTAAAACTTCATTCATTAAAGGTAATTAAAAAAAAAATTTGCTGCTCTTTTCTCAGCTCCCTTTAATAGCAAATTCGTCTATCTGCAAGGCTGTATCACAAATAACGGAGGCTGTGTACTCCATCTAAAAATTGATCAATTGATTTCATAAGGGCCAATAGTCAACAAGCTGACATCTCTAAAATATACCAAATTATCCGGCGTGAATTACTTGCAACTATTTTCGTAAATAATTTTTACAGAGCCGATATTGTTTCTAAATGCCGACTGACTTTTGAGAAAGCTCGTACGCTTTGTAAAAGCATTGACTTTTGATATCTTATAGTTGATATGTTTCTCATGAGGTTGGAAAGTTACAACGATTTATCTGCCATGTTCATGAGCACACCTTAATTTCGATGCCATAAAACTTTATCTTCGATCTTTTAAGGAATTTAATGTACGTTTATTTTACGCAATTTTTTCAGTAATAAATAAATTTTTAAATTATTTTATCTTAAAAGTTTGCAAAACCGGCAAACATACCAAGATTTAATAAACCACATGAAATCATCAAGCAAAAAAAAATTAATAACAACGCATAGACGAAAAGTAAGATTTTACAACTCAATTTACTTGATTTTTTCTTTCTTGTGCGTTTTGTTTTGTTGCCGTAGTATTCGCATTACGGGTGCGTATAGAAATATGCTCTTCAACATAAACTAGTACCAAATTTATCATCTACTTCGTGTGAGTGTAACTTTGTACGTATGTAAGCATGTGACGTGGTGGCAGATTAAATTATCCTTATCATCAATTATACTCTTATTACAATCAAAGACCTATCCATAAAGAAAGTAACCTACACAGTACCAAAACGCCAAATTATGTATGTTTAACATAGATTTCAGGAGGTTTTTCTATTTTCAGCAGACATTCCCGGAGCCTTTTATATGTTTAACAAAAATTAAATGCAATATCGTCATTTTTATTATATAGTGAATCATTTTAGTTTTAACACTATTCGCGGAACTAAACTAACAAATTGGTGTCAAATTTCTATTGCCATCATATGATATTTTAAGGCAGGTAAACCCTTTGGCGTGTAAACCACTGAATCACCTTAAGAACCTAAACTGATCTGTGCGCGAGATGATTAAAATAGTATGATTTTGTATACGGAACCAAAAACTAAAAAATTGTAGGCATTGCTTTAAGAAATTAAATTAATCATCTCTAAAAATTGTAGAAATAAGGTAGTTTCTGCACTTCTTTTTTAGCTGATAGGTAAAAATTGTGAGGCTTACGATAATTGCTTAACAAAAAATCACTTACGGTGCAATTGGTCCATTACCGATTTGATGTCATCGGACCATTCATACTGTATATGTCTGAAAAAATTTGATAAATTATTGGAATGCAAGCACTGCGTCAATAAATATAATTTCTGCATCTCATCGTTTTCCTCTTTTATATGCTGCGGCACACGTTTCCACAAAAGGTTGGCTTCCGTCCTATACCATAGTAAGTATTTTTTACTTTAGTTTGGTTGTGATTGTTTATCAGTAAACTTACATTTTGTTTACCACTAGGTAATATGCACACAAGTTTATATATAGTTTGGCGCTGGCATCGGTTGGACGTGTCTGAACAGCAACACAATACATATAAATATATATTAATAATAAATTGTCTGAAGTAAAATGCAATCATTTATACGTGCCTCCAATTCTTCATTTTCCAAGCCTTCTATTATATCGGAAAACCGCTCCATACTCTGCATAACAACGCACTGCATGTTGTCCATAAACTAAAGCGTTACCGCTATTTTTCATTTCTCAGTAGAGCTTGATCTAACTTAATGCAGCACTTTGCAGTGGAAATAAAATTTATGTTAGAAATAGCCGCATTGTTATTTTGCTTAAGTATCGTTGCTGATTTGATTTTTAATTTATCTATTATTGGTGGTAAACACAATAAGGCCTTGTAGGAAAAATGAATTTATAAAATTATAGCAATTATTTTATATTATTTAAATTAATACATAAGTCTATTCAAAACTAACATAATAACCAACTTTTGATGTACATGCGGAGTCTTACAATCGTCTAATCATATCCTTTTTATCGGTCTGAATTTTACCACTTCTATTTGCCATTCCTTACTTCTCAAATTGAGTACATGTGAACTTCGTGACCACAGCATTTTGTGTTCTCGCAATTTAATAGCTTACGTCGCGATCTTTTTTTTTTTTAATCATATCATTAAGACTATGAGCGTTTACAATGAAATTATGAACCTACTCTCTTTTTCATTTATTTGCTCTCACCCTTATCAATTTGTTCATACGACACTTCATACACGTTGTTGTGTGCTATCCTACGGACGGACGAGTAATACGCATATTTTAATAAAAATTTAAAAAAAATAACGTGGCGGATGTACAACGCGCCAAACGGAAAAGACTTTAATAAATAATAATATTATATACCAAGTCTAACCCTAAATTTACCAAGGCCCAAACAAAAAACTCTATGTTCGCATTGGGCCTTTTTTGCACATTTGCTGAATAACAGAAGAAGAAGAAGGAGACTAAAAAAGGAAAATAAACAATTGTAAAAAGGCTAAATTCTCTACGTCTGAGAATAAAAGTTGAACATTTGGAGAACAATGTAAGCGAACACAACGAAGCTGCAGAAAGTAAATGTCACCGCCGAAAGTACATCTCACCGCCGAAAGTAAATGACACCGCCGAAAGTAAATGTCACCGCCGAAAATATACTTAGATGAAATATAAACTTAAAGAAAAAAGCTCAAAAAATTCTTCAACTTTTTATGATTTTGAGTGGTTTTGAATGTATATAGACAAAAGAAAAACAAGAATAAAAATACATAATGGGAAGTATAAATAACTTTTTTCAGAAATAAAGGGCGCTTATCTTATTTTGTATCTCATATTACATGAACTCTTTTTTTAAACTATATTATACAAAATTCGTAATGTTAGAGGAAATGGAAAATATATTTTATTAAATTCTTTATTTAGAATTTTTAATTATATATAATTATTTTTCGGTGTTCATATAGGTTTGCATACGTTTATTTTGGATAAGATATGGTAAGACACCCAAGCGCAATTCTTGTGTCAACTACTTGCTTACTTAATTTATTGAAATATAAGTTGAGTTTCATTATGATTACAGCCAATGGCTTGCGACCAACTTTAAGACTGTTTAGATGCAATTTCGTGCTTCTTTTATTCGTGAAATCAATTCATTTAAAACATTTATATTTGTTTTCTGCGGTCATATCCAAACGACAATCGGGATTAAATGCAACCTTAACAATTGGTCCTTTGTGTTGACTTTTCCATAATTTTCCCACTTTCCCATCTTCCAAATGCCACAATCTTAGCAAACTGCTGCGATGTTCAGTTAATAAATAATCGCTTCTGGGAGCCAAAGCAAAGCTGTAGATAACGTCTTCATCTTCTTCACTAAACGCTTTATCGCCTTCAGTATTTACATTTGCATTCAGTCCGTACGTGCGTTTAACCAAACCCGTTACAATTTCAACTAAATTTACTGCGTTTCCATTCATGCAATACATATATTGTCCATCATTACTCCAAGCAACATCACCACCTGTATAGAAATTGGTGTGAGATGTGTCCACTGTAAACTTTTTTTCACCCTCTACAGTAGACATGGTCAAATAAATTTACTTGTATTTTGTATAATAAAGCCGAAAGCCTTAGATGCTAGTGCTTTAAGACTTTAGTCTTAGAATTTATTCTGTGACTAAGTTTATAGTAATAATAATAATAATAATAATAAATTTACTTGTAATGATGCGAATTAAAAAAAAAAAACTTATGCGAACGATGATAAAAACAAAAAACGTAACGGAAAAGAAAACGTGAAGCCACAGAACGGAGAAAGTCTTGCGTTTAGAGCAAGACTTTGTAGATCGTTTAGATGGATAGATTTTTGTGATTATTGAGTCCCTTTAAAGTTTTTCTTCCAGGAATGGCAAACAAGTAGATCATAATTTTCTGTTCGTCAGAATACATAAGATTTTTGCCCTAAGTAACTAGATGTTGCCTAGATCAGATAATTATTTTTCTCTAGATCAGCGGTGGCGAACTTTTCCATCAACGGGAAAGAAAAAAAGAAAAATCAAATTTATGCACAATTATTAAGATAATTATATGCAAAAAGTGTGATAACATATTTTTCTCTAAGAAAAAGCTGGAAAAAGGAAAATAATTAATACATAATTGTAAAGAGTGAGTTATTAAGCGCTGCTTACTCGAAAACCGAACTGTCATGTTGATCACCCCATATTAAAATTTCCGCTATTCTTCTTAACGATTCTACCAGCAAAACCCTACAAATCTGTCTATCAGAAGCGGATGCAAAGGAAACATAAATTGCAGAACAACTTAAGTGAAGACGGCCCGAATGATATCAATAAAACATTGGTAATTCAAAAAAATATCGCTTTAGAAAAAAGTGCGGGTCGATACGAAGATGAAATTATGTCTTTAATGGATTCCCGGCCTTATGCGCAAACGACAATAGGCGATTTTGACAATTTGACAGCATCGCAAAAATTTACATCATGTCATGAATTGTTGTCACATTCTGCTTGAAGTGAATTTCATATCACTGATGAAGAGTTAATCGAATGTTGCAATGAAGTGGAAGTTATGATGAAAGAAGTAAACAACAACATAGACGCACCAGGAGGAACTCGTGGTGACAACAAAAAGAAGACAATAGTAGATATAATATTTGAGGACTTTTCCAAAACGAACCGCCTGAGAGAAATTCGGAGCGGTCCCCTTTATCCACAGCAATAGCTGCTTGCGGTACTTGTAATTATCGTATGTAATCGAAGTACAGATGGTATCTACTTTGAAACGCAAACACTAAATTAAAACCAAATGAAGGAGATGTAATGGCGGATATCAAATATAGAATGGAGTTGATGTTGTTCGCTTCTTTCGGGCGGCAAATTAAATTTTTCCATAAAAATACCTCTAAAAAATATCGAAAAATATGAGATTTAAACAATCCATTCTAGCATTCCAGCTTACCTGTCAAACGCTGTAAAGGGTAGAAAGTGCTATGTGTGGTGAATGGACAGAGCACAGACTTGCTTTTAATGAGTAAAAATAAATAAATAAATAAGAGAAATGGTGAATAAAAAATCTATCTGATCTGTTAAATGGGACGAAATTTAGCTTTCAGTTAGTTAACTACAGCAGCAGAACGAAAAAAAATTCCATAACATAATTCAAAAATTCCATACTCTCACATAATTCAATTCAAAATTCAATAACGTACCTCAAGGAAGTCATTTAGGTCCCATTTTATTTAGTTTATACATTAACGATCTTCCATCGGTGGTTAATTCCAGCCAGATCTGTATGTAGGCTGATGAAGTGAAACTTTTTTCTTCCTTTCCTGTTGAATCGCAATCACATCAGCTTCAAGGTGACTTGGATAATTTTGTTGCATGGTGCTCTTTGAATGTTCTGAAACTAAATCTGAGTAAATGTAAGAAGCTTTCTTTCTCAAGAAGAAAGTCATTCATTAGTCAGCATTTCGTAGATTCGCATAAGTTGGAGGACGTCGATTCGATCACAGATTTAGGCGTTCTATTTGACCATAGGTTACGTTTCAACTTGCATATTGAGCTCTCGATAAGCAAAGCTAGGTCCGCGCTTGGTTTTATAAAAAGGTGGTCCAAAGAGCTTGGTGATCGCTACATTACGAAGAGGCTGTACATGTGTTTGGTTAGACCCATACTCGAGTATACCTCCGTTGTGTGATCTCCTTCATTACTTCGTGAAATAAGCTTTAATGGCTCTAACCGCTTTTCTAGGCACTTTATCTGGGTTAAGCTTAGTCAGTGCAAATATAATTATGAGCTGTTAATCCGCCTGGAGTAGTTTGCAAGAACCTAAATGACGTCTATCACTTATTCTCTCTATCGGACTCTTTAAAGTCCATTAAAACAACATTGCTTAATACGCGTGATTTACCTATGTCGTACTTAAACTAGCTTTTATCCTTAGAAGTCGTTACGAGTCGAAAATGAATTGTTGTTAGGTATTATCGGTTGCCAGGCTTATGCATGTTTGCGATGGCTTAGGGGTTCATTTGCAATTTGGTCCTGTACCGGTTGTAAGTGTGGTTCTATGCTGGTTGTGTACATACTTTTTTCTTTTTTTTCCTTCTTATATGTTTTATTGTACTTATACTAAGTTTTATTATTAATTAATATAAGTTTTGCTTTAAGTGCCAATTGAACTCGACTGTTATTTGTTTAGTTGAGTTTCATACATAAGTAGAATTAAAATAAATAAATAAATAAACAACATAATGCAAAATTCCATACTCTCACATTATTCAAAATTCATGGCCAATTTTTATACAAATACTTGAACAATTATTCAACAAATGTAAAAAAATTCAGACGCTTATTCTCACATTTTTCGAATTATTAAGCGTATGCTTATTTTCGTATCTGGCTAATTTTTATAAATAGGGGAAAATCGAATGCCACGCCTATAAAAACCGATTGACCATTCCTTACTTATTACATCTTATCATACCATGGCTGAAAGATAGTTTTCATTTAATTATTCAATTCCTTTAGTAGATGCGGCATATGAAAACTTACATTAGTAACAGTTAAAATGGACATTTATACGCGCGAATACTTTCGCCCAGCAAACCAGCTAGCCGCTTTTCAATTCAATCATGCGCTTTTTAGTTTTATGATTTTATGACAAATATCTTTCACTTGTTGGGAGAATTCGTCACGTCTTTCACGTCTTCCATTAAGTACATTCCTAAGACTTTAATAAAGCCTCTTCATTCAATTTTTGAAAAAATTTTATATATGCGTATTTTTTTATTTGACTTGGACACTGTTTCCATCAGTTAATTGTCTCACCATGATCAGGCATAAAGAGAGTAATCTTCCATTTTGTAGTGGTTTTGTTCGGTATTGAAAAATGATCTCTCGAACTTTTTTCAAAACGGGTGATGGATCATCTGACATCACCGCCAGGTGCTTCTTTAAGGTCTGGACATGCCTTTCAGCCAAACTATTTGTTGCTGGATGCTCGGGAGCAATAGCTGTTTGGAAAATTTCCCGATTGCGGAAAAATTTTGCGAATTCATCACTTCTGAACATAGTTGGATTATCGGATACCATAACATCTAGATATTATTTTTGTCCATAACATAATTCATAAATTCCATACCCTGACATAATTCAATTCAATATTCAATAACATAATTCAAAACTCCATACTCCCACATGGGACGAATAGTAGAGTTTTTACAAAGATGTCTGTTAAATGGTCCCATTGAGAGAGACTTTTTATTCTCTTATGGATTGTGAAGAGTTACTAGTGCTCAGAGAATCGTTTTGTTCAAAGTGCAAGTACATACCACTTTGTTTTTAGTTTACAAGAAATACTAATCCATTAACATCTGAATTTACCTACAAAGATTGTATAACGTTTTAAAATGAATTGCAAACCAATCCCCAATCTTGAAAGAGCGTTTCACGCATCTCCATCTCGTAAAACCAATCGTGTAAGCAACGACGATTGAATAGCGATGAGAATAATATTTTAACAGATTTCGACTTATCTATTTTTCGCAATTAGAAATTAAAAATACCCCAAATCAAAATCAATGAGCAACATAAAAAATTGAATAAAAATCAATGAACAACATCAAAAATTGAATAAATATCAATTAGCAACATAAAAAATTGAATAAAGATCAATGAAAATTGAATAAAAATCAATGAACAACATCAAAAATTTAATAAAAAGCAATGAACGACATGAAAAATTGAATAAAAATCAATGAGCAACAT
>NW_023998646.1:1342457-1346151 GCF_014805625.2 Glossina fuscipes
AAGCAATGAACGACATGAAAAATTGAATAAAAATCAATGAGCAACATGAAAAATTGAATAAAAATCAACGAGCAACATGAAAAATTAAATAAAAATCAATGAGCAACATAAAAAATTGAATAAAAACAATGAAAATTGCATAAAAATCAATGAGCAACATGAAAAATTGAATAAAAAGCAATGAACGACATAAAAAATTGACTAAAAATCAATGAGCAACATGAAAAATTGAACGAAAATCAACGAGCAACATGAAAAATTAATTGAAAATCAATGAGCAACATAAAAAGTTGAATAAAAATCAATGAGCAACATTAAAAATTGAATAAAGATCAATGAGCAACATAAAAAATGAACAACAACAAGAAAAATTGAATAAAAATCAATGAAAATTGCATAAAAATCAATGAGCAACATGAAAAATTGAATAAAAATCAATGAACAACATGAACAATTTGAAAAATTGAAGAAAAATCAATGAGCAACATGAAAAATTGAATAAAAATCAATGAGCAACATAAAAAATTGAATAAAATACAATGAACAACATGAAAAATTGAATAAAAATCAATGAAAATTGCATAAAAATCAATGAGCAACATGAAAAATTGAATAAGGATAAATGAGCAACATAAAAAATTGAATAAAAATCAATGAACAACATCAAAAGTTGAATAAAAAGCAATGAACGACATAAAAAATTGAATAAAAATCAATGAGCAACATGAAAAATTGAATAAAAATCAATGAACAACATCAAAAATTGAATAAAAAGCAATGAACGACATGAAAAATTGAATAAAAATCAATGAGCAACATGAAAAATTGAATAAAAATCAACGAGCAGCATGAAAAATTAAATAAAAATCAATGAGCAACATAAAAAATTGAATAAAATACAATGAACAACATGAAAAATTAAATAAAAATCAATGAAAATTGCATAAAAATCAATGAGCAACATTAAAAATTGAATAAGGATAAAAGAGAAACATAAAAAATTGAATAAAAATCAATGAACAACATTAAAAATTGAATAAAGATCAATGAGCAACATGAAATATTGAATAAAAATCAATGATAATTGAATAAAACTCAATGAGCAACAAAAAAAATTGAATAAAAATCAATGAGCAACATGAAAAATTGAATAAAAATCAATGAGCAACATGAAAAATTAAATAAAAATCAAGAAGCAACATAAAAAATTGAATAAAATACAGTGACCAACATGAAAAATAAATAAAAATCAATGAAAATTGAATAAAAATCAATGAGCCACATAAAAAATTGAAAAAAGATCAATGAGCGACATAAAAAATTGATTAAAAATCAATGAAAATTGAATAAAACTCAATGAGTAACATGAAAAATTGAATAAAAACCAATGAGCAACATAAAAAATTGAAAAGAAATCAATGAAAATTGAATAAAAATCAATGAACAACATCAAAAATTGAATAAAGATCAATGAGCAACATAAAAAATTTAATAAAAATCAATGAGCAACATGAAAAGTTGAACAAAAATGAATGAGCAACATGAAAAATTGAATAAATATCAATGAACAACATGAAAAATTTGAAAAACTGATAAAAATCAATGAGCAACATAAAAAATTGAATAAAAATCAATGAAAATTGAATAAAAATCAATGATCAACATGAAAAATTGAATAAAAACCAATGAGCAACATGAAAAGTTGAATAAAAATCAATGAAAATTGAATAAAAATCAATGAACAACATCAAAAATTGAATAAAAATCAATGAACAACATTGTAAGGAAGCGATTTTGCTTCCTTACGAAATACAAGTCCGTCCGCCTTAGACATCTATCCCCAATCCGCATCCAGCAAGTCCGATCTGTCCACGCATGCCGTTCTGTGAGCAATACACCGACAGCCCCCTCCAATATCAGAATCATAAAACACCCTCTAAGGATACCTATACCTTGTACAGATAAAATCATAATATCACACACTCACATACCGATACCGATACCTTGTAAAGATAAAATCACAAAACACACACTAAGTATACCTATATCTTGTACAGATAAATGCTTAATATCACACACCTATACCTTGTAAAGTTAAAACCTTAGAAACACACACCAAGGGTAGTGTAAAAGAAAAAGTATAAAATACCACCGAAGCATACCACAGCATAGATTAGGAACCCCAGGGCACCAAAAAGCTTAGATCCAAATTTCAAAATGTACTAGCGGAGTCAAGAACTCAATTAAAAGGGAAAAAGCTTAGATCCAAATTCCAAAATGCACTAGCGGAGTCAAGAACTCAATTAAAAGAAAAAAAGCTCAGATCCAAATTTTAAAATGTAAGAGCGGAGTCAAGAACCCAAATAAAAGAAAACCTTAGTTGCAAGAAATCAATATGTTAAGAACACAAGTAGAATCTCAAAATGTTTAAGAACTCGAAGGCTAAATAAAACTCAAAGTATAAGTACAAGTAAAATCCCAAAATCTTTAACAAGCAGAATAGAACTCAGGTAGAAAATCTATGCATGCAAAACAAACGTCAGCAAAAATCTCTATGTGTAAAAATGCACAGAATGTGTAGCACCGTTAGGGTAAACAAAACAAGCAAAATTGAACGTAGGTAGGGAAAGAAATAGTAAGAACATACGAGAATGCATAAACTGCATACACACATTGTACAAAGACACGATCACACATGTAAAAACACACAAAACACATGCAAACACAGTGCACTAGCACTCACATACCTAACGGTGATTGAATCACGCGTTTTGGTACCTGAGTGCTTAGCGAGTAGTTATTTGATCAAACATAGGAATAAGCTAGTTGTAAGTTGGTTTTAAGTTGTATACAAGTAGGATCAGGCGAGTCGTAACTAAGGTTGCAACTACAGCCAACCTAAGCTAAGCATACACATAAGCGTATTACCTCAAACTTATGTAAACACATAGAGCATGTTGGCATTAGGACAAGCAAGCGAGACCCCCATAAAAGAGCGGTTGTAAGTATGGCTCTATGCTGGTTGTGTACGTGCTTTTTTCTCTTTTTTTTTTTCCTTCTTATTTGTTTTATTGTACTTATACTAAGTTTTAATATTAATTAACATAAGTTTTGCATTAAGAGCCAATTGAACTCGACTGTTATTTGTTTAGTTGAGTTTCATGTATAAGTAGAATTAAAATAAATAAATAAATAAATAAATATAAAAAAACAATGCAAATATATATAAATAAACAAATAAATACATTTTTAAAGTAAGGCTACGATACAAGTTTTATGTTCTATTTGTTCAGTGTATGTCAACATTCGCCAGGACATTGCACAAAGCGAAATTAAAGGAGCTGATGGAATTTGAACATCTTGGGGTAATCAAGTATATACATACGTATATCTAGCGAAAGATCGCGATGTCCTAAAATGAAATAACGCTAAGGTTCAGATTGTATTTCCTGAAAAAAGCAAAAGCGTAGGACAGACCGTCAATTTATTCGCCCTTTATATGTTCAACAATTGAAACGTTGTGGGTCGATCAAGTTGAAGCTCTTCTACAACGAATATGAATATTCTCTTTCCATATATATTCAAACAAATGGTTTGGTTGAAATGTAATATATAATCTTTTTTATATAAATGTATCAAAAATATAAATTCATCTCCCCTTGTACGTCTCCTGAATAGTTTTATACAATTTTTA
>NW_023998646.1:1346161-1346358 GCF_014805625.2 Glossina fuscipes
AGGCGTGGCATTCGATTTTACCCTATTTTCAAAAAAAAATGAATATTCTCTTTCCATATATATTCAAACAAATGGTTTGGTTGAAATGTAATATATAATCTTTTTTATATAAATGTATCAAAAATATGCATTCATCTCCCCTTGTACGTCTCCTGAATAGTTTTATACAATTTTTATAGGCGTGGCATTCGATTTTA
>NW_023998647.1:0-3866 GCF_014805625.2 Glossina fuscipes
AATAACTTTTTAAAAACAAGGCACTGAATATGAGGCGATTATAAAAATGATCCAAACTAATGTAATTAAAATTTTCCATACATGAGCCGAATGAGTTAATGACTTAATATCATTTAATTTTATTAATGTTCTCTTATGAGAAAAATAAATTAAAATTAAAAAAAAAAAAAACAAATAAAAACACACTCTACGCCCACAGTTATTCACAGAACTGCTTTTCAAAATAAGATTTCATGTGGGAATTGCTCGAAAAAACGATTGGGCCCGAACCATTTTCAACAACGTTTGGCTTTGGGCCAAATGTGTCAATCTAAATGAGGTTGCGCTCGAAAGTCATAGAAGCTTTGCCGAGTTGAATGTTTTATTTAAATTGGTGCAATAAAATCATTCATTTATGGCACATTATCGTTGAGGTTTAGCAATAGTTAATAGCGTCAGATTTTAAACGTACAATAATAAAAATAATATAAAAACTGATGTGGTATATGGAATGATTTTGATGTAAGTGACTAGTGCCGTTAAGATAGATAAATGCAAATTCTTTAACGCGAATACTGGTCCAAAGACAATACACGTAAAGACAACGACGAATAGGTTTACTAAAAACAGAAAAATAAACGTTGTTGGTTACAGAAGCCTAGTTACGGAACATTTATTGGAACATTGTGATCCACGTTTTAGACGATGACCATAACTTACTATCCCATGTTGAATATTTGAAATACGATATGTCAAGTTACACCAAAGGTAGAATCGTAGGCAATGTATTAGACACAGATTATTTGCAACGTTTACGAACACATTAAGTGTGTATGTTTACAGCATGTGAGAAACAAAATTTAATCGAAAACCTTCTCGAAGTACGAATGCTTAACTTCAAAAAAAAAACTGTTATAAGCCGAAGTGGTTATAAGCAATATATGAGAAGTACATGCAAGCAGGCAGAAATTTTATGGCAATTTAGAAAAGAGAACAAAATGTGATGAATATAAACATGTGGGCAACATATAGATATATGTGGTTTTATGTTGGGCGGGTTATTCGTGTTCATTTTCCTGCTATCATACGTTATATTTATCACTTGTTTATAGAATAGGAAAATTTCCGTATTAAAAGAGTTGTGCTAAGTATAAAGAAAAAGTTGAGAAATGTTCATATCAAAAGTATCGCATGTTTCCAGATGGCCAATAACATAGGTACATATACCGAAACTTAAAAATAACATAGCATTCTACTCAAAAGTAACCATATTTTTTAATTATCGCAGGTTTCTCTATTACGGTATTGTACTATGCTTTTTGAATATTTTTCACAATTCTTTTTTATTGCTACAGGAGGCATCACGCTTTAGTTCCCTCCAAACATTCTGAAGAGTATTGAGGCCGGGAGAATGACTTGGCCATTCAAATACATCCAAGTTCTGCTCCCGGAACCATGATTTCGTCAAATCTGCCAAGAAAAGCAGGTTTTTTAGTAAATCTAATGTTGAATTTTTTGCCTTTTAACCAAAATACATTTGTCTTTGTCGTGTTGTTTCCAAAGAAACTTATTTTTGAGTCGTCGCCCCAGGGCATATTTCTCCTCCTTTTTTTGCCCTGTGGTCTGTGCCAACTTTCATGGTCTTAGTTGTTTCCTTTTCTCCAAATTAGCCGTTCTAACTAAAGGAGCTTTCCGAGCTATTCTTTTTGGTAGATTAGCGAACGATGAACATATAGCCTTCCCAACTTTGTCGGAAACCGCTCCAGCTGAAGTGAAGGGATCCCGCTTTGCTGAAATTGTAGTGCGATTGTCCGAACCAGAAGAAGTATTTCTAATTGCCCCGCGTCCCCAATGCTTTTTTTGAGGGTTCGAAGCGTTCAAGACGAAATTTTGTGATCGATCTGGTGATGCGGTAATAAATTTATATGTTTTTCCCTGACTTCGTAGCTAATCACGCTACATCCTCCCTCTTTGCTACAATGATGTGCTCGACTTATCTAATATTATTATAAACATTAATTTATATTGCGTTTCCTTCTCAAAAATACGGTTTATCTTTTCAGCAAAATTTTGCAGACCTCTTTACTTTTCGAAACTTTAAAGGGCACGCACCTATGTCCAGCTGGAAAAGCTACTAAAACAATATAAAAGCCTTCAACTTTTTACAGCAAGAACTAGCTCATGTGGGACTCCAGATATTAAACACGAACAGTTTTGCAAACATGTAAAAACATTGTGTGAGCTATGTTTTTACAATTTCTTTGGCATAGGACTGAAAAACACACTTCGCACCTATTTTTCTGTTCGCATGTGTATATATAAGTTCTAACTGCCACGTCATCAGTAGTTCGACAGTACACAACCATCATCACATTATGAACCTTTTGTTTCTATTGCATTTTTTTTTATATCGTAAATCAAGGCATAATTGTTTTATTCCACCTACAACTTTTTATCCTAATTTTAACGTTGAATGATATTACATAATACTAACAGTTGCTTACAATTATCTTAAACACACATAGCCTGTGCTAGCTAGTGCTCAATGTCTTTTTTTTTAGTCTAAGAATTCAATTCATTAGTCTAAAATTAAAATAATAATAATAATAATATCTTAAATTTTTTTTATTATTATTATTAATAAACGACGTTAACTCTATCTTTCGGTACCTATTAAAAATGCGGTGAATTTAGAGATCCGATGACCCAACTTCCGGGCCTCCAAAACAAAATTATGGGCCTAGTACAAGTCTAGCCATAACATTATTCTGCTATAATCCTAGCTTCAAAATTGTTTAGCCAATGACCTCGTTGAAGTAATAATCTATTTTTAAATAACTTAGGGAAATTCTAATGCATTAGCGTAAGCTAACTTATGTTGAGCTGTATAGTAAACAATTCCAATAATTATTTATATTTACTAAATAATTATTGTTTAGGTACAAGCAAAGGCGACCAGTTAACTAAGCTGCTGTCTAAAATTAAATTACAAAACAACAGTTGCAAACTTATAATTGATAGTCAATATAAAAGCTTTATTGCTTTTTCACTACAAAATCAAGAATACATTTTTGAAGTTAATTCTTCCGAAATCCATATAATTATATATTTTGCATAAAGCACTAAAAATATTTTTAAAAAGTTTTTAGCATTTACTTCTCCTATGGCTCCAATAAAACTTTAGAAATGCTTAGTCATTCTACTTTTATTCGTTTTACTTTTGCGTTGGCAGAGCGTATTGCGAGCGATGCGAAATAGCCTTAACAGTTATCAACACTTTTGCGGCAACACTATACATCAAAATCTAATGGTCTCGTAAATAAATTTTATAACACCAACCACAGTGTGGATGTGCTGTGTGTGATATTGGCACCCTCCTGGTCGCAAAAAGGAAGATGTCGACTTAAAATATAGTAGAAACATTGGACGCTTCTGCACGCAGGTCAGGCCAAATTAGTCAGAGCAGTAGAGCAATGGTTTTTTTTTTTTTAACAGAAATTTTTGAATTTTTGCTCTCTACTCGGAAATTATTAAAGTTAGGACCCTGAAATTTTCCACATTGACTTTACCAAACAGTCTAATCCTTAAGTTCGAAAATGGAACCAATCGTCCATGACCACACAAAGTTAAAAGTGATTAAATATTGTTTCTCTCATTTTTTTGAGGTTTTGTGTCTATTTATCAAAAGGCAAGCAACATGGAGTGTTTAGAACTGTTTTGTACATTCCTCAAATGAAGATGTATTATCTGCCTAAAAATTGGTTCATTTTAAAATGAAAATGGTACATTATATATGATATATTAATAATTTTTTCTTAGTAATACCAGCGTTATGGGTATCAAATAAAATAACTTAGAGAGCAGATTGCGAAAAGCATGGTGGTGGG
>NW_023998648.1:0-9537 GCF_014805625.2 Glossina fuscipes
TTTACTTTGTTATTATTATTCTCCTTTTTACCTTCCTTTTTATTCTATACTAGTCTTTAAAACGATTAGCAAAAGATTCTTTTTTTTTAAGATGCACTGAATTCGACTGTAATTTTCTTTAGTTGAATTTCATGTATAAATGGGTAAAATAAATATATAAATAAATAAATATGAAACATTATATTCCTGTTCCGTGATTAAAAAATAACAAACTAACGATAGAAATTAATAAAACTATGTATTATAATAAAAAAGCATGCCTATAAGACATTTGAAACGCGTCTTTGGCGAAACACGATTTTCAAAAGGGCGTATAAAGCAGCTTCAACATGTTCCGTTCATCTCACTCAAATTTTTTTCTAAAGAGAATTACATAGAGACGATTTTCAATTAACGAATTTAAATATTAATCATTAACAGAAAACCGCCTTTTTTGGTTGAAAATTGGCAAAAATAAAAATGTCAATCAAATATAAACCGATATTAGCATTATAAAAAAACTAAACTGTTGTAGGTACTCCTCCTTCAATTAAATATCCCACGCGAAAGTGACTTCCGTGTTTTAATAGTTTTCGAAAATGACTTCATTTTTCGTACTTAAATATATGCTCGATAATCTCTTCAAATATTATTATTCCATCACCGCTATTTCCATTCAAGAAGAATTGTGTCCTCTTTTACAAAGTATTACATGGGCGTTACACTTTCAGTCCAACAAGAAAGAAGCTTGAAAAGAAATAAATGGAGCGTTTTGTACTTCCGTTTTCTAAATCAAAAGAAGTTTTGTTTTTTGCCTAGATCGTTCTCATTATGTCAATTTATATGAGGTCGGGGTTATTCTTCACGAAAAATAGTCTTTTGCTAAGCGCTAAACCGCAAACGGTTTATAGCAGGTATTTTTTGCTTAACTTGGGTTTTATCTGCCGATTTAGTATCTTACATAACAACACATGTTTGCGTATTTGTCGATGCATAACCAGAAGCATAACTACACAACTACTAAAGAAAACTTGTGGGAAATATGCAGCAATGTTCCTAAAAACGAAAAGCTAGGAAAATGAGGAATTACAAAGGATAATATCTCACGGGAAAGGTTCGTAGCATTTTTGATTAGTATTCAGTTGTCATAAAAAGAAATATGTGGGCCTTTACTATTGAAATTTTGAGAACGTAGCACTTATTTACTGCTTGATGAGGTTTAAATACGATGAGAATTAAAACTCGAGTACAATAAACCGTAAAAAAAAACCGAAAAGCGTTGAAAGAAGTCGTTTAAACTCCCCACTAAAACTGTAACGATTTTCAAACTAGAAGGACACAATATGATTTTGAGCTCATATGGATCCCGTTCGGACAGAGGGTGCTTAGCTAAGTAATGAGTAAGTTAGAATTAGGAGTGGACTTAGTCATTCAAGGGGACATGCAGATAGGTTGAAGTAATCTGAGCCGGAGCAGTTGATTTTCCGCTCAGACACGTTAAGACGTGCCAAGCTAAACAATGGCGACTGGAGAGACTTCCATTTGCCAGGAAGAGACTGCTTGATTGTTAAACGTGAGTATAATCGAAATATGGCATAAGAAAAATAACGTGATAAACGATCGCAATGAAAAATCGCTCTCCTTCTTAAAATCGAAACGCAGTACTCTTAAAATCAAATAATAAATACATAAGACGAAGCATTGATAGAATTTAAAAATAAATAAAACTTTAAATTTTTTTAGTAAAAGTTTTTGTTATTGTTTCTATAAAATATGAAATAAACAAAATGTGCATTAAATTTACGATTTATGTAAATAACATTTTAGGATTGTTGGTGATGCATGTTACTTATTGTTGCTCTATTTAATGTTGTATACTGGAAGCGTAAAATTTACATTCACTCCTACGATATGCTTCATAAATGTTTGCGTACATTACAAGATAAACACAAAAAAAAGAAGGAAAACAAAAATGTGCACATTTGCATAAAAGAAAGGGAAGCAAGGAAAAACACAAAAATAAAAATAGATTAAGTAAAATGTTTTCTAAAAGTGTAATCATTACATAGAATTGGCATTGCCTTTCCATTGCCGCAGTTTATACGGAAAGAAAATTTCACAATAAAACAAAGAAAAAACCAAGCCAAATCAAAATTTGTGGGGCAATAAAACTACAGTTTTCCTACTTCGTTTATGTCAATATCTTTGAAATCATTGAAGCCGCACAAAATTACTGTAAAATTAATTGTTTGCACTCCTCTTTAATTTCTGCTTACTCCACCCTGAGTGGGGGTTGTACCAGCGACAACGAACTAAACCGATAGTCAGACATTTTGTTCAAAATTTAAACTAGGATGTTATTGCAGACTTCTTGTGTTTGTTTTATGAGTAACACGAGTAACACAGGCAGGCATTTAAAAGTTTACTCTTTTATGCTGATTATTTGCAC
Organism: Glossina fuscipes; assembly: GCF_014805625.2. Classification (NCBI taxonomy): domain Eukaryota; kingdom Metazoa; phylum Arthropoda; class Insecta; order Diptera; family Glossinidae; genus Glossina; species Glossina fuscipes. The sequence continues at coordinate 2,429 of NW_023998648.1, forward strand.
GGGCACGCACTTTGTTAATAGTTTGTTGATACGTCGCCGCACTCTGGCGGAAGCATATACATTTCTGTGTTTTTAAATGAATATACCCCATAGAATGCATATAAGCTTGTATGTACGAAAAAAGACTAAATCACAGCTGTGTAGGCATGTTTTCTCTTCATCGTTTATTTCGAAGAATTGAAGAATTCTAAATTCCACGTTCGTCAAATGCTTTGGTAAATTTCAATGAAAATTTTCATTTCAAGAAATATGAAATATATTTTTTGACCTTTAATCCATAAATGCAATTTTTAATTTTTTTGCATTGTACGCAGACTTTATTGAACTAGAGTGTCTCATCTCATATTTCTCCATCTATTATTGCTCTTATTATACAATTTGGTTCTGTACATGGACGTTCCGGAAACAAAATGGAATGTACATGCACAGGTCTTTTCTTTTTATACCCATCACCGTAGCATTAGAGGTATATTCATTTGTCAGAACGTTTGCAACGCCCTGAAAGAAGTATCAGAGACCCCACAAAGTACATGCATATTTGAGCAGCATGAAATTCTAAACCGATTAAAGGATATTCGTCTGTCCGTCTGTGTAACGTCTGTTGAAAAATAAGTAGCAAAACTGCGCTTTTTCAATATCTTTATAACATGCCGAAACAGGCTTCAAAAACCCAATAATATATATAAATCCTTGGCCAATTTCCAATTTGGAATGCAGCTAATCATGTCCGCCTGTTCGTCTCTCCATCTAACTGTTTGCGCAACTTTGTAGCATTTGTGGCAAAAATTCTACTGTTAGCGAAAATATCACCTAAAAATTTGGAAAAGAATTAGGAATTGACCTAAACTTTTCAAAAGACGCTCCTACAACACCCACACACGTCAATATATCACAAAATGTTGTTTTAAAAATAGAAAAATCAGTCGCGCCCACTTTATAATATAGTGCATGAAAACTTAGTTCTTGTATTTCTTTTATCCGTTTCACGATAATGGTGATGGGTATGAAAGATTCGACCACGACCGAGTGAAATATTCTTATTATTGATATTATTATTATTATTATAAATTTAGCCAGAGAATTAAATCTAAGACTAAAGTCTTAATCACTAGCATCTAAGGCTTTCGACTTTATTAAAAACTCTACCGCACTTGAGATTTGAACCCACGAGCATTGACAGTTACTAGTCGAGACTCTCGCCTACTCGGCCACTCAGGCTGATCTGGAATTTTCTTAATCAATATTTTTGTTCTAGTTTTAAGAGGACAACGTCTTTGCATTGTTAACAGTTGCTGAGTGTGCGTCGCGAATTTGTTACTCCTCGTGTTTTTGGTCGGATGTTTTTTTCTATTATATGCTATCCTTTTCTTTACACTGTCCGAACATCTCGATCATAAAGACAAATGGTTAAACAGTTTATACCGATTAGTTAACCAAAGTCTTACGCGATTTGAAAGGTTCCAAGTATGAAAAGAAAAAATTCCTATGTTCTCAAAAACAACATTAAATACAACTTAAAAAAGGATTTTAACAATGCGGAGATTTGCAAGATAACTAAGAGCACCAGAGCACGTAATAGGATATATCTATACTTCTTAAGTATGGCAAAGAGTAATTACGCGCTATATTCTCCTATTCCTACAACGAAGTAGAATTTTGGAATCAATATTTTTTCAGTTTATTAGTTGTTCAATGAAATGGTTTTATATATAAAGATGTGTTTATTGTAATTCAACACAATAACGTTTGTGTATAAATCATTGTAATGAGTAGTTTTCACAACAATAATGCCAACTTATCCTCTATATTATCCACTATATTTTTCGCATTATATCAGTATATTCAGCAAAAGAGATAAAAGCAGGATATGAAAAGCGAAAACTCAAAAGTTAATGTGAGATTGAATGGCCAAAGCTCATTAAAATCATTTATATACGCCTTGTTAACTGATAATGCGATAAACATACATATGCCTTGTGCTATCGGCCAGGATTTACAATATAAAGCCCTATGCAATGCGTTTCTCTTTTTAATTCGATTGAAGGCACAGATTCCATGAATTAATAGAAGGTTTTGCGAACGATTGTCATTCATTTCGATAAATAATGTTGAAAAAGTAAAAGAAAAAGAATGAATTGAATTAAGTTTTAAATATTAAAATATGTATTCATGGTTAAATCATTATTTTTACAAATCTTTTTAACGATTTTGAGCTTTTCATTACATTCTCGCAATAATAAAACTGTCAACATACACAATATTCGTTCGTGGGAAAATGTGAAAACGTATTTAATTTTTCATATTCTGTTTCAATACGTTTCAATTCTCTTTTCAAGTCTTTCATATTTCCACGCACTAATGAAAGGGCCCGGAGAGCGCTTGATTTGGGATTTGCTTATTTATGAGATGCAAGAAAAAATAAAAAAAATTGAACTCGGTTTAACTTATATAAAAAGGTCGCTATGGAATTATAAGTCCATAGAATGTTTGACTATTTGAAAACTTTGAAAAGTTGAATTTAGACACTTTCGTAAACTCTTCATTTATATTTGCGTTTAAAATCCGCCGTTTATGGTAATTAGACAGAAATGCGCTATATTTCTGAAGCCGTGGACACCATTCTAATATATGTACGTTGAATAGTAAATATTAATGTAGGTTTTTATTTAAGTTGTCGATGATGCCGATTTACCTATGGGAACGTTCACAATCCGCAATAAGTAAAACAATTATATTCGATTGTGGCCGTCTTTTGTACCCGTCACCTTTGTCCTGAAATATACAAAAAAAGTAAAACAACTCAACTTTCATGCATTATAATATTAATTTTTCTATTTTCAAAAGAGAAGCTTTTGTCAGATGAGCGTGTGGGCGCTGTAGACATGTCCTTTGAAAAGTTTAGGTAATTTTCAAACTCTTTTGCGAACTTTGCAGACTATGTATTCATTTTCGCTAGAGGGAGAATGTTTGTCACCCATGCTACATAGGTAGACAGACTTTGAAAAAAAAAGTAAATTTTTATAACCCACAAAATCGGGTAAGCGTAGTCATTTTTATACAAGTACTTCAGCATCGCCCATACGACATGCGTTCAAGTCTTTGTAAACTTATCTGCTACAGTTTATAAGTTATGATCAAAAAACTCATTTTTTACTCCTTTTGAAAATCAGAGGTCTTTGCATTCGATCGTTTTGGCCCATTTTCAAATCCAATCTGCGCGCAAGAACTGGCAATGTCCCCGCCAAACTTGAAGTCGATAACTTCGTTTTCGCGGCCAAGGGAATGTTTACAGTAGATATTGCACAGGCGAACAGATGGACGTGCGTAAATTGATTCAGAATTTGATGCTAGTCAAGAATGTAAATACTTTGTGGAATGTCTGAAGCTTGCTTCTTGACATCGCAAACGTTTTGATAATATGAATATATACCTCATCCTTCCTCATCTAGCGGTACGGACTGTATCTTAGTAAAAGCGAATTTCATAACATAAGATAATAACGAATTTAATAATGTTTTTCAAAGAATATTACATTTTAATACAAACTTGTTCTTGTGTTACGTATAGAGTTTTTTTTCAATTCGTTTATAAATTAACAACGAATTTGTCAATGGAAGAAAAACTTTTATTTTTTTAATCTACATGTAAAGTGTATTTCGTTGATTATAACCGCTTGCGGTCTGTCTGTGAGATTAAATTTAAGTAAACAAGGTAGAAAGGAAAGGAAAAACGAACGTGTATGTTTTGTTTGTAAATTTATTTGCAACTATGGGGCCATCGTCCAATACACGGAATTTGATTAACTATAAAGCATGTGGAGGGAAGGAACTAAAATACTGCTCGAGTAATCATCCTTCTCTATAACTAATCTTAGCAATCGTTAATTCAGAATGAGGAAGAACTTAGTGTTTAAAACCATTTAAGGACCAATCAATGGATGACAGCACCTGCTGGAACACATTCGAATGTCTAGCTGAAAGGGAAATGAACAATGAAATATTTGGTACACGTCTACCTAACAGGCGAAACGTAGCAAACTGAGACTGACTAAACCCTTGTCTTGTTGTGAGATTTGATTAAAGGTTCTGATTCTTATTGTGATTGCTGCTGCCTTTTGAATTTTGCGCGCGGAGATTTCATTCCTTGTGATTCGTTGCTGCGTGATAATTTTATAATAAATATCAATCGGCGTGATCAAGACACTCTTTGTGCTCTTATACGTTTTTTTTTATGTAGTTTAATATAAAATTAGAAAACAGCACTACTTCACGTCGCAGAATTTATCTGCGCCAATACATATCATTACGGACTCCTACTCCTGTTTATTTTCTCTTGGTCTATAAACTCTATCTATGAAATGTGGTTTGTCCACAAGGCCGCTCGATTTCCCTCGAAAGTGGGGACATTGAAATCTCCATCCTATGCCCACACGAGAAGTGAGTATTCCTTGTTTATTCAATCCAGAAACAACTCCTCACCAAGAATCGAACTCGTCCGAAATTCGTACTAAGAGTTCTGTATTAAAAAAGTTGTAAAAGTCATGCGTTTCCACAAATTCCATCGTGACTCCAATTCACGTGTGCCTTTGTACACAGTCCGCCTAAGTTTTTCGGGGAATGTATTACCGTCCCATATTTGTTCAGAAGGAATTAATTTCCCAATTAAACGTAAATGTTGACGTTTCGGTCGCACGGACACGCTGTACGCCCCAAGAGCTGCTCTGGCCTTCCTTTGATGTAAGCCATGAGCGCACTTCGATTTGTGCTTAAATTAAAAGATGCATCAAATGTAAAGGCGAGCATTCACCAAATTCGAAAAGCTTTCCTTCTTATAAAAAAATTGCAAAGTTCCAAAAAACGCAGCGGATCGTCTTAAGCGTCAAATTTACTCCTTCTCCCGAAACTTTTACGCTCATCCAGATAATAATTTTTCAATTTCTCTCGAGAGTTTCCCTAAGTTGTTTCGACCGACTTCACAATTAAGAATCAAGCCACGCAATACTGAGACTGCCGTACCGGTGCCAATTAAAAAGATAGGAGACCCTGAGATCGTCATATCTTCTTCTAATAAAATTTTAATTCCTGAGACCATGACACGCATCGCAGGCAATACTTCTTCGGATCGCGAAATGACTAGTGATCTTACCAATGCCTCCAACCTACCTCAGCTCTCTGAACTTATCCATAAATTACAAAGTGTCAAACCTTCTTCTAAAGCATTATCTTCTCTATTATTATCTTTACCACGATCTTTATAAGAACATTCTTAATCAACGATGCTCTTCTGGTTCGTACTCTAGTTTTCACTATATCAATAATGAAAATAGCTCAACTCAATTGTGCTAGTATCCGTAATAAATTTAAGCAGCTTGAACAATATCTTTATAGTAACAACATCGCCGTGGTTTATCTTTCTGAAACTTTACTTAAGTCCCACGATTAATTTTTTATTAAAAATTATAGCGTAGTATTTTCTAATCGCATCTTCAACTCCTTGGTGGTGGTATGGCAATCTTTATATCTAATTAACTCTCATTGTCTTACGCTTTTAATTTTACAAATCGGGGGTCGATTGAAATTTGTAGCTGTGTCATTCACACATCCTTTGGGGAGCTTTTGATATTAAGTTGTTATATTCCATCTAATTGTAATGTTTCTGATTCTGTAATTAACACTTTGTTTTTTTTAAGTCGGACACGTCCACATTAATATCTAATGGTGGGTGTTAGAGTAGTAGATTTCCCAATTCAAGATTTCCTTCAAAGCAACAATTTGGTTTTACTAAACAATGGTGATGCTACCCATAATGGCTCCATCTCCTCCTGCATAGATTTTTCGATCTGTACACCTCATCTTTGTTCTCTGGGTACCTGGAGAACCCCTATCAATGTCTTAGATAGTTCTCATTGTCTAATTTTTCATTTGCATCCCATTGTCCATAACTCTTCGCATACCAGTGTTCCACAGTATATTAAATCTTCTTTGCTTAACAATACTATCCGCAACATTTCAAATATCATCCACACCAATGACTCTACGAGCTACTTCTTTGATAGATTCTCGAAGCCTTCCACTAACGGCGTACTGCAACAATTTTTAGAAGTTTTGCTTCTTCTCGTTGTTCCGTTCTTACACAGCTCTTAAACGAGTACTACGACACTGCTGTATCTTCTGGTCGTATGCGGTCTGGCCACGTGATGAAGAGCGTTGTAACGAGTCTTCTTTTCGGGGTATACTCAGGTTTACCCAGGAAATCCCTTTCCAAGAAAATTTATATAAAAACTCTTGGACTTTCAGATTTGCGTTCTTATAGCTTTATTATTTACGGGGACTTTACAATTAGATAAGCGCTTTTTCAATATGCGGGGGGAAAAACCAGCGTGCTGACTCGCGACGCGAATCTTGTTTAAAACTTTTCACGTTTTACTCGTACTGAGGAATTATTTTCACCGTTTTGTCCGTACCGAGAGATTCTGCAAACAAAAATACGCAGCCGGTGTTATATAGATGCTTTGACTTGCATATGTGTTACAATGATATTCTTACGTACTAATACTATCGTAGGTTCCAATTCGTGTGATCGAATAGCGCTATTAGCGATACAAGCATGACAATACCCGTAAACAGAGACCTTTCGGGACCGTTAGGTACATGATTTTGCAAAACCACAAGACCATTATTTATATGACTTTGCAAAACCACAAGACCATTAGGTATGTGCCTTTGCGTAACGTGAGTAGTTTAATGCTAAATGTAGCTTGTTGATACGTAGAAGTTAAATATGTATGTGCGTCTATAGGCTTGTTGCTCAGTGGATTGCAACTTGTTCATCGAGAGCACTTATACATGTTTCCCCAGGACAAGACAAGGTCTAGTTGTACTTAAATGTATATTTCTTATGTACATATTGTTGCTAGACATATTTATGTAATCGTTAATGGATTGTTGTATACATATGATTTCGAGACTTAGAAAAGAATAAGCGAAATTTATGTACTAAATGTGCTACGTGTGTTTCCTTTTTTTTCCTATATACATTTGTTCTTTCTATTTTTTTCCTTTTTTTTCTTTATATATGAACCTAAATTGCCATAGGTTTGTGCGGAAGAA
>NW_023998648.1:9547-9757 GCF_014805625.2 Glossina fuscipes
CAACTATAGCCGTACAGAATTGAGTTTATTATACTTTATTAATACTTCACAATCATTTGTAAAAAAAACAAGGCCATTTTTTTCCAATAGCTTTTCACATTATTCCGTATCGATCATAAGCAAAATTCCTTTTTTTCTTCTTATTTACCTCAACACCAAAAACATTTTTTCTGCTTAACCTTTCCATAAACCTCCATTAATACTTCGCAA
>NW_023998648.1:9767-10323 GCF_014805625.2 Glossina fuscipes
CTGCTCGAATATTACGCGAATGTCTCATTTCGATTTTTAATTCTCAGCCACGTTTGGCACGAATATGTACAAAAAATCTATTTGTTCTCCGTGCTTTATAGAATTTTCTTAGATTCTATGTGAGCGACATAAATTATTGCAAACACTCAGTTCTCAGTGAAATGTTAAAACTAACAATTTAAAAAACATTATTTTAGAAAATATTCAAAGTGTGTGTGAGTGTCAAGTCTTCTTTGCCACAATGCCTGTTGCTATTGCTCCAATTTTTAAGGTTTCTCTGTTTTTATTTTATCTTCTTAACTTCTTTTTAAACATGTAATGCAATTTTGGGTTTTACTATCTCACAAAGTTAGCACTTACGATTAAATGGACTTCCTATGTAATTTTTTTGTGCGTTCAAAAACAAATAAGTTACGGTGTACTACGCTTAGTAACGTGCTGTATAGAGAAACGAGTATTAATTTTAATAACGTATTGCTTTGTGGCTTCAAGCCATTATCGTGTGGCTTCAAGCCTTTATCATGTGGAATAAAACCGTGCTGTGATAAGATAGAAA
>NW_023998648.1:10333-11327 GCF_014805625.2 Glossina fuscipes
TACAAAGGATATATTTTCAGGAAAAGCTTTATTAGGGTGGGATGCAAAAAGTAGACCGAGACGGCCCAAATTTGGTACAGTTACTTTAGTATTTTAAATTTCTATTATGATATAATTTTCACCAATTTTCGTTATATGAGAGGGTGTTCAAAAGTTGCCCTTGCCGGTCCAAAATCTTCATACCAATTAAATTGCCGAAATATTACTGCTTAGCTATTTGTGCGGAGATATTTTGAAAATTGCAATAAGGCGTTCTATAGAGAGTCGTCGAGAAAGCGGACCAATCCAAACCATTTTCAATAGCGATCGTCCTTGAAACAAAACACGTTAATGTACCAAATTTCAACACAAAACAACATGCACGGACATCAGACGTACAGACAGGCTTAGGTCAATTCAGATAACAATTCTGAATCGATCGGTACAATACAAGATGGGACTATCTTAAGCCCTTGTGCGCGTTACATACGTCTCCAATAACTTGATATACCCTTTGCCACAAGTGATGTGCAATGACGGAACCGATTAGCCTTAAAAAACTTTCCGGCTTTTCTTGCAAAAGTTATGATTGATTGCGTATTTGCTATAAACTGTGGTTATAAATAACTTGTGCAAAAAAACGTTTTATTATAAATGATTTATGAATTGAAGTGATTTTAATTTAATTTATCAGGATTCTTTGCGAATTTTATTTAGGTCAAATTAAAGACAAAATATAATTAATTTGCAAGCATTTACAAGAGTTAAAAATTATGTTGTTTTTTTTAACTTCTTTTATATTTATACATTTTATAATATATAATATTTATTATATAATATATAAAAATCCGCCTGAGTAGCAGAAGGCGAGGAATCTCGACTAGTAAGTCAATGGTCGTGGGTTCCAATCTCAAGTGCGATAGAGTTTTTAATAATAAAAGCCGATAGCCTTAGATGCTAGTGCTTTTAAGAGTTTAGTCTTAGAATTTATTTCTCTGGCGAAATTAATAATAAT
>NW_023998648.1:11427-11891 GCF_014805625.2 Glossina fuscipes
TAAACTAACTTTCAGGTAAGGTACTTCACGTGAAAATCTGTGGATGTATTGAGATTTGATTGCTTTCACAGCAGTGAAAATCCCCAGAGATAACGAAACGTCGATTGAGCGATTCGCATCAATTGATGGTGGTCTTAAAACCAAATAATTTGCAAATGATAATTGAAATTCATTTTATGTGTCTTCTTTTATTCTAGCTTGGAGCAGTGGGAATATCGGAAACTTCATCCAAAATTATTACCTATACAAGTAAAGCAATTTATTTCGTACAGGTAATGCAACCTCGACCAAATCATTTACTAAATTTATAACAAGCGATTCTATAACGCGTAGCAAGGAGACTTGAAATACTAGAAAACGTGTTTTCAAAATCTGCTGTAAAAAAGTTTGAAAAAGTATCGAACATATTAAAAAAGATGATCCTTGAAATCAATGTGAGATTGAAATGAAAATTTGCTGTTTTT
>NW_023998649.1:0-6420 GCF_014805625.2 Glossina fuscipes
ACACAATTGTACACAGTGTCAAAAATCTAAAGTATACAGACACACAAGATCACCATTGACAAAAATCGCTATACCTAAGGATGTAGGTATGCTTTAAAGTCGATTACGATAACTCTGGAAAGTGACCACGTAGTTCAAGGTCAGCTTTTGTTTTTCTACACAGGCTTCATTCTTCATACATAATTATCCGGGCGATCTTTGCGATTGGCACAAATTTAATCCTTGTTGTTGTTTCTCCTCTTCTTACGCTATACTTGGCTACATGGATCATAATCAAAAGTCCCGTTTTCTTTGAGCCCATGTACCAATTATCTATTTATAAGTTTATGTACTTCTGTTGAGTTCGCGAGTAAATATGCAATGATTCAACAACGGCTGTGGTTGTATTAATTAAACTGAACAATGAAGCGTTAGGCCGAACGGCAGCCGCGCCATCAAATTGTCCTGCAGGCTAAGCCCAAAGAACAGAACAAAAGTAAGTGAGGAATTTAATGTAAAAGTAAATGAGCTGGTTTACTGATCAGCGATAAAGAAGATTAACGAGGTCAAGAATTTAAAAAAGTGAGAAGATATTGGGTATGACCGCCGAGTCGCTGACGAAGTTCTTGCAATTTTCATTTAAAGTGGATGTTTCAAAGGTGCGCAAAAACTGCGAAACTCCATTGGGACAACTTATCTGCCAAACGAACAGGTTATTACCTCATTGTATCGGTGCATATTTCATCGCTTAGTTTACATACGAAACCTTATCATTTGCTACTAATTCCCACATAGACTCGAATTTGCGCTAATATTCCTAAGCATTGTGGAGAAATCACATTAGATTATCAATCAAATATTATATGTTTGTATTATATTACAAATCGATGAAAATTTACAAGTTAATGTCTCTCCTAAGCCTGGAAATATAAGCGCGGCCTCATCGTGTTTAATTCAGCATTTAACTACCGATAAAGGAATAATTCCCACAAAGGCGGATTTATTTATATAATCGGGCATCATTTGTTGTATTATTTTATTCTGATATGGCAACATCATGTAAAGTGATCACGGTTAAGAACAGGGGCAGCAGAAAAGCGAGAAAATATTCAATTCTAATCAATTACTTTCCAGTTTGCGACGCACGTGACCATTCGATTCTTGCGAAAATTGTTTACTAAAAATTATTTTCAGAATTAAAGCGCATTGTGATAAAAAGGAATATAAAACTTAAACTCAAACGCAGTTTACTATATCTACGATTAAAATAAATAAAAAGGTGCGTATGAAAACATGATGTGATTTTACAAACAAATAAGTCCGTATTGCTATCAAGTTTCAAATTGATGAAAATAAGTGTTACAGGAGAAAAATGTGAATTGACCGATTCCGACCATTTTAGCAATCATAGTTTTCACAGTCTAGTACCAATTCAATATTATTAAAATTGTTTGGCCTTCCAGAGTCCTCATCCATTGTTGTTTTAAAAAAAACATTTCGTATGGCCCAGTTCGCAAATATCTCATCGAATACGCTTTTAACCAATTTAACATTTTCCGTCAAAATTATTATTATTATTTTTTTTTTGTTTTTGCCTTTTAAAAACCCTGGAGCCTTAATTGAAATGGAATGCTTTCGTTTCAAGCTAACATATACTTCCGTTGAAGAAGTTAGTACAATAAACATTTGGTTTTGGACAATGGACTTAGTTTAGGAAGCGTTTATTTTTTGTCGGGCGGGATTAATGACTGAACTGTATGTACGCTCTGCTTAGTTATAACATTGCAATAAAATAAAATATTAGTTAAAATATTAATTAATATTATATATATAATGCAAAGCAAACCCTTTACATTTAAACAAATTTTAATTGGAAGTTATTTTCACTATCGCATACTTACTTCACCTATTTATTATTATTATTTATTTATGGAAATTTATGCCTTTTTGAAGTTGTCTAACAAAATTCAATTGTTCTGCGTGTACACGTCCACAAGTTCGTGCATACTAGTGCACGCATATGCTCGAAGAGCAAAATCAATAAAGAAACACCGGTTTGTTACTTACTAATCGTAACATAAATGGCGAATTTCTCTGTTGAACGTAATGTCCATCGCAAAAAATTTGTTCTTTTCATTCTTCATATACATCAACACATTCGATATAAGTGTCCTTGTCTAACACATCAGAAGAGTGCTGCAGAAATGTAATTTACGAGAGAGATATTTGTATTTGAACATTTCTCTTTCTCGAAAATATTGTTGTTTTTCTAGTCAACTGTAAAGCAGTAAACGTGTGAGAGAACACAGGCTTAAAATTAAGTTATTTACAATCTTTTGCAAATGATTTCCAGATCCAAATTAATAAACCCCTTTGGCTTAAAGTATGTAAGAGAATGTTAAAAAAATAGAAAGATGTATTCGTTAAACGTTTATGATCATATAGAAGTTAACGGTTTCGGTGTATGTACACGTAAACATAAATTTGATTACGCTACGAATAAACCTGCTGTGGAATAAGCATGTCCGTGGAAAGCAATCTTTGATATGAAGGGGAGAACTACGTTTCCAAGATATGCCGATTGTAACTGCGTATATGTAATCAGTTACTTAGGATTGCAATCACATGAGTAATCATTTATCTAATATTCAAATTTAAGTCTTTGATCAATTTTGTGCAACGTAGTATACTTTGGCTCAGAGTGTCTGAATTTATACAACATAAGACGATGTCAAGTTTCCGTTGAACAAGTACCAACAAGAAGAATAGAGACTAGATCATGCCCTGTGTCTTTCCACAGTTTCTGCATACTCACCTGATTAAAAAGAAAATTAAAAACAAGTGTAAGCATTATAGTCGAGCAGATCGCAATTTGTGAGATATTTCTATAAAATTCGGTAAACTGTTCGGCTTTGACCCAAGGACGAAAGCTATTGAAAATGGTTTCGGCCAGTCAATTTCTTCGACCAATTCCTACATATGCCCCCATATAAAACATCGTAAAAGTCGTTTTATGGAAAAATCTCCAATTTTAGGAAATTTTTCAGCAAAACTAGCTATTGAATAGTATTTCTAGATTCTGCATTGGTGGGAAAAAAATGGTTTGACAGTGGCAATTTTTTCAACGCCCTTAATCGATCCTCCGAAAACCTAATCCTGTGGGGTTGGATATTGTTCCCCTTGTTCATTTAGGGAGAAATGTCTGACTGGATAATCATACTGGGGTAGCCTCATCGGCTGTGCTAGGCGTCCTTAACTTGGTGAATTCTATTCCTCACTTTAATAAGAAGACACAACTCTTGACATTATAATGCAACTACTTTATTAAAATAAGATATGCCCCGTCGAACATCACGGCTAAAGGTCGGACGTGAAATACCTATACTGTCCTTAACTTAAAATTCCTATATAGTCCTATCATTATGGTATCTTATTACCAAAATGAGCGAATAACTATATTAAGAGAAGTGCTGTAGGGTATCTAAAAGTTGGCCTTGCCCGACTATACTTTTTTTATAACCAAATGTAATTGATAGCTCATTAAAATAATCATTGTATTACTTTCTGTGCTTAAGCTTGGTTGCAAGAAACTGTATTTACTAGAAAATTATCGCATTTGAGTTGAAAACTTAAACTTCGTTAGGTAAAGAAGTTTATTTTTGATGATTACCTACGGATATCGTATCGATAGGTAATAGCATTGAGTTTTACGACAAAATAATAATTAAAACCTCATTATCTCCGAACATTTGAAAAAGTCGTTATTAGTGAGTTTTTATCACAAATTTCACTGAAATTTGTTAAAAAATCTCGCAAAGAAAAAATATAGAATTCATTAACATGAAGTTATATTTACTACGTATAGTGAGAGTCATCGGAATACCCAATATAAATGACCGCTCCATAGCTAGTTTCTAATAAATACACTCTTACAAGCGTCCTTCGCCTAATATGGCTTAGCAGAGAATGGTATCAATTCAGCATGGTATTAATTAATCCTGGTAAGGTTGAGCACGTCCGCACATGTATATAAAAGCCATAGAAGCACAGATTTATATATGCTTTTGCTTTACACAAGTTCGATAGAGTGATACAATTTAACAAAATTATTGTTTATCTAAATAATAAGAAGAAAAGAGGAAGCAGTCAAATGGCTGTTAGTTAACATTTTTACTACTGTTCTAGAAAACGAAAGCACCAAAGATCCCTAAAACTTTATTAATTCAAATTTTTGTGAAAATGTTAAGACAACTCGTCATCATGATCATCACTTGTTGTAACTTCACTCAACAAGTTGAGGTAATTGAAAGGAAGTATAGTCGGAATATTCCATAAGATAGCAAGGTTATTTTTCCTAATATCGATATTCGACCCATTATTACAAAGCTCTAAATAGTGTGTGTTTTCAAGAGAGATGCCATAAAAAGAGCGGAATTCTTTCTATCCTTATTCTGGAAAATTTTGGAAATTTCCAAAATTGCGATACCCGTTACTCGATAACAACATGGTTGTAGCTACCTGAATGATCACATTACCAGCATTATTTTCGCTCAATGGCTCCTTACCTTCAAAATAATCAATAGTTGTAATTAAAAGAAGGTACAAATTATGTACGACGATAATCAGGTTTCACTTTCGATTTTTCTCCTTTATGTATGCACAACAGCTGCTGCGTTAGCATCGGTTTGTTCAGAGGTGCATTTGTAAGAGAAAGCATTTGCAAATTAAAACAAAACAAAGTGATTGTGTTTTCGTCGCTTTCTATATACTGATTTGTATTGTGAGCTCTACAAGACTAATGGAAAGATACCCCACTACAATAGTATTTACAATATATATGGGTTCCAATCCAAAGTGCTATAGCGAGTACTTTGGTCGAAGCTAGAGCGAGGACTCAGCCGGTAAAAACGTAACACATATCGATTGGGCATACATCCACTAAGCTGGAGCCCTATTTCCTCCTTTCCTTCTCTTTCTTTGCTTCTTTCCACCCGTCACCGCATCACGTGAGTAGAGGTTCGAAATTCAATTCCTCTCTAAGTTCTTCCGAATTTCGTCGATTTCTTTATCTCAATTTTATTTATTATAGCTTATAGCACAGCAAAGCCGAGGACATTACTAACACCATTTATCACGATCGATATGAACTTTTTTGTTAATCTATGTGGCGTGGGACACACTAAGAGCGTGAAAAGGTTTTTTAAGGAAACTGGACGATTGTAATGAAGATTACATTATTGAAAGTGTTGTTCTTTACCGTACCGTTTGAAACCCGTATTTGAAAAGATTATTCAATGATTATCGAGAATAGATTCGTGACAACATACACCCGCCGTGTTCAGTGACCATGGAGTTCATGTGGATCTCCATTCTCCATAAATTACTCAAAAGCGGAAAAGTGTACAATTGTATATTCTTGTGAATCTGACGATAGGTGTTCACAATACAGTCTCTAGGGTGCACCTTCCCACCTTTTACATTTCACTGATTTAGAAATGACAGCCCTTCAATCCTAAAGTTAAAAATTAAAGAGGAGATACAAATACGGATCAAGCTCTTGTATTTAGTACACATGTCACACCTCTGTATTTATGTTTCTTATCTTTTCGCACCAATCGCTTTGTTTTCTTATTTTCGTATAATAACAAAGTTTGTGATGACTGATAGTTGAGAATATGGCAACACTAAGACAAGAGGAGAGAACAAATTTCGATCTACTTTGCCACTATTCAGTTGATTATAAAGTGACAATGCATTTTGTTTTAAAAGCAAAAGCTTTAATGTCCCTAACCGTTTCTCTAGCCTCTCTACCTTGGTGAAACTTAGTCAATGTAAATATAATTATGAACTGTTTAACCCGCTCAGAATTGTTTGCGAGAACCTAAACGATGTCTATCACTTATTCTCATTATCGGACTCTTTAAAGTCCATTAAATCAACATTGTTTAATGCGCGTAATTTACCTATGTCGTACTCAAACTATCTCTTAACCTTAAAATGTCACGATGAGTCGAAAATGAATTGTTGTTAACTATTATCGGTTACCAAGCTTATGCATGTTTGCGATGGCTTAGTGGTTCATTGGCAATTTGGTCCTGCACCGGTTGTAAGTTGGGCTGTAGGCTGTTTGTGTACATGCTTTTTTTTCTTCTTATTTGTTTTATTGTACTTATACTAAGTTTTAATATTAATTAATTTAAGATTTACTTTAAGAGTCAATTGAACTCGACTGTCAAAATTTTTAGTTGAGTTTCTTGTATAAGTGGAATAAATAAATAAATAACTAAATAAATATGTTAACAGCTTCGATTCTGAACAATTTTATTTTTGTACTCCCTTTGTGTATTTATCCAACAGTATGGCCGCTAAAATTGTGAATCAAGTGGAACGAGTCTCCGAGAAAAAATGCGAGAACTTCGATTATGGGAACATTTTCCTCAA